>NC_058080.1:739056821-739356821 GCF_014858855.1 Bufo gargarizans
GTGTTGTGTCTGTTGTACTGTGTGTCGTATGTGTGGTTGTCTGTTGTACTGTGTGTGTCTGTTGTACTGTGTGTGTGTCTGTTGTACTGTGTGTGTGTGTCTGTTGTACTGTGTGTGTGTGTCTGTTGTACTGTGTGTGTGTGTGTGTGTTTACTGGTGTGTGTCTGTTGTACTGTGTGTGTCTGTTGTACTGTGTCGTACTGTGTGTGTGTCTGTTGTACTGTGGTGTTGTTGTACTGTGTGTGTTGTTGTACTGTGTGTGTCTGTTGTACTGTGTGTCGTACTGTGTGTGTGTCTGTTGTACTGTGTGTGTGTGTGTGTGTTGTACTGTGTGTGTGTGTCTGTTGTACTGTGTGTGGTGTGTGTGTGTCTGTTGTACTGTGTGTGTGTCTGTTGTAATGTGTGTGTGTGTGTGTGTCTGTGTACTGTGTTGTGTGTGGTGTCTGTTGTACTGTGTGTGTATGGTGTGTGTGTCTGTTGCTACTGTGTGTGTCTGTTGTACTGTGGTGTCTGTTGTACTGTGTGTGTCTGTTGTACTGTGTGTGTGTGTGTTGTACTGTGTGTGTGTGTCTGTTGTACTGTGTGTGTGTGTGTCAAAAGATATCGACAATATCCCCCATAACAGTGACCTCTGCAGCACCTCATCCCCTTAACAGTGAAATCCATAGCCCCTCACCCCTTAATAGGTGACCCCCCCCTCACAATGCCCCGCCTCCTTAAAATGAGACCTTCACCAGCACCCCCACTCCCTTGAGATTGACCTCCTCCTCAGGGGCCCACTCCCTTAACAGTGCCCTATATAGTGCTCCACCCCTTAACACTGACCTCCATATGGGATTTCCCCTAATCTGTGACCTCCACAGAACCTATCCCTTTAATAATGACCTCCCAGTACCCTGCTGACTTAACAGTGACCTCCACAGTGCCTGCCCCTTTAACAGTGACCTCCACAGTGCCTGCCCCTTTAACGGTGACCTCCACAGCGGTCAGCTCCCCGTTTGACAGTGACCTCCACAGTGCCTGCCCCTTTAACGGTGACCTCCACAGCGGTCAGCTCCCCCGTTTGACAGTGACCTCCACAGTGCCTGCCCCTTTAACGGTGACCTCCACAGCGGTCAGCTCCCCCGTTTGACCGTGACCTCCACAGCGGTCAGCTCCCCGTTTGACCGTGACCTCCACAGCGGTCAGCTCCCCCGTTTGACAGTGACCTCCACAGCGGTCAGCTCCCCCGTTTGACAGTGACCTCCACAGCGGTCAGCTCCCCCGTTTGACAGTGACCTCCACAGCGGTCAGCTCCCCGTTTGACAGTGACCTCCACAGCGGTCAGCTCCCCCGTTTGACAGTGACCTCCACAGCGGTCAGCTCCCCGTTTGACAGTGACCTCCACAGCGGTCAGCTCCCCGTTTGACAGTGACCTCCACAGTGCACACACATAGCAGCAGAGAGGAAGGCGACGGCATGCACACCTTCCATCATACAGCTGATCGGGGAGCTGCGGGCGCCGGACCCCGCCGATGGACTATTGATAGCTGTCACGTACCGGGGACCAGACCAGCCCACAGTGTCACATGACAAGAGTTGCCCAAGCCCTTCAGGCTGATTCACGCTGCCCTCACATGCTGTTACTCCCTGCGCCGGGCCGTAACTCCAGCATAAATCGCCACCTGAAGCCTGCACGCACACCCGTGCAATAACGCAAAACTTCTGCCGCCACCACCTGCCCTTTATAAGGTCAGCAGGACACCCCTGAGTGTTCCTCTCACAAGCAGACACGCGGTAGCAAGCCTCGCGGCGGCCTCGGACTACACACACTCTATATGGACCTAGGAGGTTCTTAAGGTTACAAGACAAACCATCAAACTTTAAGGTTTAATGTATGTAAAATGACTTGGTTACAAATAATTATTAACAATTGACATATGCAGCGTGCAGGGCCCCTCCCCCGAGATCCCTCCACACCAACGGAGGTAGTAACGATGATATGTCCCTCTTAACAATGTGGCTTGTTGTGACGCCAGTTGCATTTCTGCAACGGAAGCACAAAGCTCCCTTTAAGTGAAATGGTGGTACCCAGATGTTGGAAGGCCAGAGTGGTGTTAAATAGGCCACAATATCCCTGGCGATGTTGTGTTGCACGTGTTACGGTGCTCCTACCTTGATACCTTTGGAACCTCTGGCGTCAGGTCCGTAGCAGTAGTGGTAAAGGGGTAATGAACTTGGTTGGTGTAGAACAAAGTTGAGTCCAGACTTGGTATAACGTTGAACAGTTGCTTTACTTTCAATAAACGGTAATCCATACAGTTTCCAGACTTTATCTTGGTCTCCAGCAGGCTTTAGCATGAAATGGCAGGTAAACACTCTCTGCAACAAACTTCTCTCTGCTGTATCTATAGTTATTGCTAACATAGCAGAGCGGAGAAAGCTACTATTAGTCTGCTCCTTACTGTAGACAATCCTAGGAAACTTCTTCTTGGCTTCAAGTGCCTCAAGCTGGCTTTTGCTTGGATTTAGGCAATGCAAGCCCAGGAGGGGGCATGAAATCTGTGCCATAACCTCCCCTAATGAGGTGGGCTATCTTATGCAGAGCCTGTCCGACAGGGACCAGGCCTGCTCCCTTCCCCTTAGAGGGGGTAAGCTAGACTGACGCACAACCTTTCCCCAGGAGGGGTAGGCTAGAGGGGAACCAGGTTCCAACCTCTGCTAGTAGCGCTGCCAAATCTGCTGCCACCTACTGGTAAACCAGGTAATGACATGAACAGTTTCATAGTGATAAATATACACAAGGTGAAGGACATAGTACAAATGCATCAGAGGACATAAATTAGCACATAGGAAGTGGTAGCAAGGTGCAAAAGAGTGGTGATGGCACTCCGGGTCATTACACATATATAAATGGTAAACAATTGTAAAATAAAAAGGAGAAAACATAGAAAGTTCTGATACTTAGCATTTGCATGGTAAAAGTCCTTCCCTCCCAGGAGCTTTGGGCAGAGGAATAGTGCACAAACCAATTCGATTGGAGACACCCAAATATCCCAGGGATTATAGTTTTATGTCTTTCCTCAAGGGGAGGCCTGAGGGGGATTCTCCCTCACACCTCTGACTTGGCCCCTCTGGGCTGAGCTTTATTACACATGGAGCCTGCCCCCATGGCCATCTAGGGAACACATGTGAAAATATCCAAAATATATTTTCCCAGTTGACCAGGTGAAGATACAGGCCCCAGCAGTGGCGTACCGCTGCTATGGGGCCCGGAGCGCACGGAAGGCCCCTCCGTTTAGTTTAGCTAAGCAGTACTAGTACAAACGCACACTGTGGGTGGCGCAGGGCCCTTTGATTGGCGGCGCCCCCCCCCCTATTCACCTGCTCATCATGCTGCCCCAGCCTGCAGGGGTGTTCTAATTCTCACACTGGCCAATCAGCGCAAGTCAGCAGCACAAAGAGGCGGCTGCTGATTGGCCAGTGTTTGCGGGGAGCAGGGGGGGCGCCGGCCATACTTAGTTACACTGCACACATTCATTGACTCTGAGTCTGTCTGACCTGAACGACGAGTGAAGTAGGCAGCCTGCACCCTGCAGATCGATCCCAGACCCAGACTGAAGGACTGCCCGCTCCTGACCGGACACGGTTGGTGCCGGACTGCCGGAGGTTTGTTATATTGGGAAGGGTCCCCAGGGAATGGGATGGATAGGTTAATGCAGGCTGCAGCAAGAGAACTCATAGAGAGGGGGGGCCCATAGAGGACAGTCTGCTTTCCTCCTACTCTGTCCTGTATGAGCCTCCCCCCCCCCCCCCCCCGAATCCTCTATGAGCCCCCCTAATGCCCCAATTACCCCAAATTGTCCAGGGGGGAGGAGTAGGAGGAAAGCACACTGTCCTCTATGAGCCCTCCAACCCCTAATGCCCTCCAAAATGCCAGGGGGAGAGGAGTAGAATGAAAGCACACTGTCCTGAGCATTTTGGGGGGCATTAAGGGTTTGGGGGGCTTATAGAGGACAGTCTGCTTTCCTCCTACTCTGTCCTGTATGAGCCTGCCCCCCCCCCCCCCGAATCCTCTATGAGCCCCCATTACCCCAAAATTCCCAGGGGGGAGAGGAGTAGAAGGAAAGCACACTGTCCTGAGCATTTTGGGGGGCTCATAGTGGACAGTGTGCTCTCCTACTCCTTGGGGGGCATTAGGGATTCGAGGACAGGAGGTGGGATGGGCCAGGGGTGGGTAGTGGGCAGGGTTAGGGGGCCCAATTCAGATGCTTGCTATGGGGCCCAGTGATTTCTATGTACGCCCCTGGGCCCCAGCCCTTCTACATAATTTATATCTCACCATTCCGAATCCTAGCATATCAAACGAGACACGTCCAGGACGCTCGGAGGGTGAGATCTTTCTATTAGGAAGATGAAGGCGAGTTGATACTCCATGTCTGGTGTCCATGCGATGCCCCCATCATACTAGAGGTGATGAGCTGGATTTTGGAAACATCCGCCCCCTCCGGAACAAGTTATGAAGGATTGCAAATTATTGTTTATTCTCTGGTTAGGAACCCCCCCCCCCCCCTGCTGACAAAAGGGGCCGGAGAGTCTGCCGTCCCCTGTCCTGAAGTGTGACCAGCAAACGGGCCATCCTCGTTAGCATCTCTGTGCTAGCTATCTCCGGGGAGCAGTCTGGCTGTTTCCCAGGTACGAGGCAGACATCTCGGCCTATATGCAGCCTTAAACCAATTCATAAATTAATTACCCCCAACATGGCTGCTGGCCTTGTAATACAGAAGATACAAATGCATAAATACACACTATATATATCATATCTAATATATAAAGCTGAGTGTATGTGTCCGTCCGCTAAAGCAGTGTTTCCCAACCAGTGTGCCTCCAGCTGTTACAAAACTACAACTCCCAGCATGCCCGCACAGCCAAATGCTGTCCGGGCATGCTGGGAGTTGTAGTTTTGCAACAGCTGGAGGCATACTGGTTGGGAAACACTGCGCTAAAGGAATCCGTACAGTCGCATTTACAATCAAGAAATTTGGCACACGGGTACATCAGATGTCCGGGAAGGTTTTATACCAGGTCTCAGCTCTCTAGGATGTACCGTTCCTGAGATATTCCCCCCAAAAATGCATTATCCAATAGAAGTTTGGTCACATGACCCTTATCAGCCAATAGAAGCTCGCAGGTCCTCCAGCCTCTACATACACAGTTTACTCCAGGTTTCCATAACAACCCAGCCATTCATCTTCACTGCTGTAGGAGATCTTCAATGGAAATCTGTCACCAGGATAATCGCTATTGAAGTAAAGCCCTGGCCTCATAGCACTTAGTACCTTATTTCCAGATGTGCCTTTGTTCCAGCAATAGATGTTTTGATCCTCTGGTATGCAAATGAGCCAGTAAGGTGACCAGAGGGGCGTCACTCTTGCAGGAAGGAGCCCAGACACGCCCCCTGCCACAATGTGTCCACTCTCAGAAGACAAACTTAAAAGCCCACCCCCAGGTCCCACTAAGCCACGCCCTGATCCAGTTAGGCCACGCTCCCTCCCACTCCTGAGCCGACGGGGATTGATAAAATGAAGTTAAAAATCAACTGTCGGCTGCAGAGGTGGGAGGGAGGGTGACTTTCTCCTTGCAGATCACACTCAGACAGCACAGTGCTGCTGACTTAGAGTGAGCTGTTCAAAAGGACACGCCCCCGATCCAGTAAAGGCCACTGTTAAGGGGGCGGGCCCCTGTGGATATCCCTGTCAAGGAGGTGGTGTGCTGTGAAACTCGCTGTTAAAGGAGAAGGCTGCTGTAAAGGTCAAATTTAAGGGGGTGTGCTGCTGTGAAGGTCCAATTTTAAGGGGTGGGGGGCTGTAGATGTCAATTATAGTGGATAGTGTTGATATCTTTTAACGACACACACAAACATTAAATGAAATAGATTAACTATACCCGAGCGAAGCCGGATCCTTCAGCTAGTATATATATATATATATGTTACACTACGACATATAACCATAAAACATATAATATCGCTGCAATCATTATAATAACTAAGGATGAGGCGGTCCTTATTCCTGACCATGACCTATCCTGTCGGGTATTTATTTCATATAAGATATGAAATCATATAAATTATGATTTCATATTTTTATGAAAAATGTAATTGGCGGACATATAAACACCAGTTCTTTTATTGATGAGATCTAAAGTCAATTTGTGCAGATAATGAAACAGGGTGAGATTAATTATATCAGATATAATTAATTACAAATAAATACAGTAAAAATGTCATACAAATTGATCTCAAGGACAATATCAAAATTGAAGATAAAAAGGATAAACACGGAATAATACAGGAAGAATAACTGATCCAATCAAAGATATATATATATATATATATATATATATATATATATACATGTCCTTCTCAAAAAATTAGCATATTGTGATAAAGTTCATTATTTTCTGTAATGTACTGATAAACATTAGACTTTCATATATTTTAGATTCATTACACACCAACTGAAGTAGTTCAAGCCTTTTATTGTTTTAATATTGATGATTTTGGCCACAGCTCATGAAAACCCAAATTTCCTATCTAAAAAAATTAGCATATCATGAAAAGGTCCTCTAAACGAGCTATTAACCTAATCATCTGAATCAACTAATTAACTCTAAACACCTGCAAAAGATTCCTGAGGCTTTTAAAAACTCCCAGCCTGGTTCATTACTCAAAACCGCAATCATGGGTAAGACTGCCGACCTGACTGCTGTCCAGAAGGCCATCATTGACACCCTCAAGCAAGAGGGTAAGACAGAGAAAGACATGTCTGACCGAATAGGCTGTTCCCAGAGCGCTGTATCAAGGCACCTCAGTGGGAAGTCTGTGGGAAGGAAAAAGTGTGGCAGAAAACGCTGCACAACGAGAAGAGGTGACCGGACCCTGAGGAAGATTGTGGAGAAGGACCAATTCCAGACCTTGGGGGACCTGCGGAAGCAGTGGACTGAGTCTGGAGTAGAAACATCCAGAGCCACCGTGTACAGGCGTGTGCAGGAAATGGGCTACAGGTGCCGCATTCCCCAGAAACAGCGGCAGAAGCGCCTGACCTGGGCTACAGAGAAGCAGCACTGGACTGTTGCATGTCATTCGGAAATCAAGGTGCCAGAGTCTGGAGGAAGACTGGGGAGAGGGAAATGCCAAAATGCCTGAAGTCCAGTGTCAAGTACTCACAGTCAGTGATGGTCTGGGGTGCCATGTCAGCTGCTGGTGTTGGTCCACTGTGTTTTATCAAGGGCAGGGTCAATGCAGCTATCAGGAGATTTTGGAGCACTTCATGCTTCCATCTGCTGAAAAGCTTTATGGAGATGAAGATGTCCTTTTTCAGCACGACCTGGCACCTGCTCACAGTGCCAACACCACTGGTAAATGGTTTACTGACCATGGTATTACTGTGCTCAATTGGCCTGCCAACTCTCCTGACCTGAACCCCATAGAGAATCTGTGGGATATTGGGAAGAGAAAGTTGAGAGACGCAAGACCCAACACTCTGGATGAGCTTAAGGCCACTATCAAAGCCTCCTGGGCCTCCATAACACCTCAGCAGTGCCACAGGCTGATTGCCTCCATGCCACGCCGCTATCGAAGCATCCTGGGCCTCCATAACACCTCAGCAGTGCCACAGGCTGATTGCCTCCATGCCACGCCGCATTGAAGCCTCCTGGGCCTCCATTACACCTCAGCAGTGCCACAGGCTGATTGCCTCCATGCCACGCCGCAGTGAAGCCTCCTGGGCCTCCATAACACCTCAGCAGTGCCACAGGCTGATTGCCTCCATGCCACACCGCATTGCAGCAGTCATTTCTGCAAAAGGATTCCCGACCAAGTATTGAGTGCATAACTGAACATAATTATTTGAAGGTTGACTTTTTTTGTATTAAAAACACTTTTCTTTTATTTGTCGGATGAAATATGCTAATTTTTTGAGATAGGAATTTTGGGTTTTCATGAGCTGTATGCCAAAATCATCAATATTAAAACAATAAAAGGCTTGAACTACTTCAGTTGTGTGTAATGAATCTAAAATATATGAAAGTCTAATGTTTATCAGTACATTACAGAAAATAATGAACTTTATCACAATATGCTAATTTTTTTATTTTATGCTAAATATAATAAATATAATTTCCCGGAGTTTTTCCTCTCCCATTAGTAATGGGCATCTTTGCTAAGAGGAGAACTAGCATTGGGAGGTGATTAACACTATACGTTCCCTCAGTATGGGGACTCTAGACTCTATGCCAAGAGGAGTATCTTATTAATACCACAATCAGTGAGTATAAGTATACATTACCGGCTCAGGGATGGACAGAGTTTCGGATGTGATCAGTTCTCAAAAACTTTTCCAGTAGATAAAAACTAATCCAAGTGTCTTTGTGATAAATCCTTCTTGTGGCCGATGTTTCTTTGTAGCAGGATTTTCTTGTGTTGTTGAAGTCCCGTCTAACCTCTCACATGCATACTTTATGCCCCATGTTATCTAAGAGCTCATCCCCCTCTAGATTAGGGAATTCCAATCAGATGAGATGAGTGTGACCTATGTTAACCCTTTCATGACCAAGGGTCATTGATGCCCCAGTGTCCAGGTCAAATTTTATAAAACTGACCAGCGTCACTTTATATGGTGATAACTTTGAAACACTTTTGCTTATCCACGCCATTCTGAGACTGTTTTCTCGTGACACATTGTACTTCATGATAGTCATAAATTTGAGTCCATATATTTAACCTTTTATTTATGAAAAAATCCCAAATTTACCAAAAAGTTTGAAAAATTTGCAATTTTCAAAATTTCAATTTCTCTGCTTTTAAAACAGAAAGTGATTCCTCATAAAATATTTATTACTTAACATTCCCCATGTGTCTACTTTATGTTGGCATCATTTTGGAAATGTCATTTTATTTTTTGGGGATGTTACAAGGCTTAGAAGTTTAGAAGCAATTCTTAAAATTTTTAAGAAAATTTCTAAAACCCACTTTTTAACCGCCTCTGGACCGCCTAAGGCCTCTTTCACACTTGCGTTGTCCGGATCCGTCGTGTACTCCATTTGCCGGAATTACACGCCGGATCCGGAAAAACGCAAGTGAACTGAAAGCATTTGAAGACGGATCCGTCTTCAAAATGCGCTCAGTGTTACTATGGCAGCCAGGACGCTATTAAAGTCCTGGTTGCCATAGTAGTAGTGGGGAGCGGGGGAGCGGTATACTTACCGTCCGTGCAGCTTCCGGGGCGCTCCAGGATTTTTGGTCGGAGGAAAAAGCGCAGCATGCTGCGGTATTTTCTCCGGCCAAAAAACGTTCCGTTCCGGAACTGAAGACATCCTGATGCATCCTGAACGGATTTCTCTCCATTCAGAATGCATGGGGATAATCCTGATCAGGATTCTTCCGGCATAGAGCCCCGACGACGGAACTGTATGCCGGAACAAAAGAACGCAAGTGTGAAAGAGCCCTAACGCAAGATTGCGTTCCAGAGGAGGTCGATTCATTCCTCCTTGAGGCGCCGGTGCGTCATCTCGCGAGACGCGAGATCTCCTGTGAATGCGCCCACACAGGATCGGCCGGTAAGAGACTGGATCTACAGCCTGCCAGCGGCGATCGTTCGCTGGCAGGCTGTAGATGCGATTTTTTTTTTAACCCCCCCTAAAAGGTATATTAGACTCTGTTTTGATAACAGCGTCTAATATACCTGCTACCTGGTCCTCTGGGGGTCCCCTTTGCTTGGATCGACCACCAGAGGACACAGGCAGCTCAGTAATAAGTAGCACCAAACACCACTACACTACACCCCCCCTGTCACTTATTAACCCCCTGATCACCCCATATAGACTCCCTGATCACCCCCCTGTCATTGTTCACCCCCCGGTAAGGCTGGCTCCATTCAGAGGTCCGTATGTGTTTTGCGGATCCATGGATCGGATCCGCAAAACACGGACACCGCGGATCCGCAAAACACATACGGATGTCTGAATGGAGCCTTACAGGGGGGTGATCAATGACACGTGATCACCCCATATAGACTCCCTGATCACCCCCCTGTCATTGATCACCCCCCTGTCATTGATCACCCCCCTGTAAGGCTTCATTCTGACTTTTTTTTTCGGCACAAGTTAGCGGAAATTGATTTTTTTTTGTTTTGTTTTGGGTTTTTTTCTTACAAAGTCTCATATTCCACTAACTTGTGACAAAAAATAAAATCTCACATGAACTCACCATACCCCTGACAGAATCCAAATGCGTAAAATTTTGTAGACATTTATATTCCAGACTTCTTCTCACGCTTTAGGGCCCCTAAAATGCCAGGACAGTATAAATACCCCACATGTGACCCCATTTTGGAAATAAGACACCTCAAGGTATTCGCTGAGGGGCATATTGAGTCCATGAAATATTGAACTTTTTGTCGCAAGTTAGCGGAAACGGAGACTTTGTGAGAATTTTTTTTTTTTTTAATTCCGCTAACTTGTGCCAAAAAAAAAAAATTCTATGAACTCGCCATGCCCCTCACGGAATACCTTGGGGTGTCTTCTTTCCAAAATGGGGTCACTTGTGGGGTATTTATACTGCCCTGGCATTTTAGGGGCCCTAAAGCGTGAGAAGAAGTCTGGAATCCAAATGTCTAAAAATGCCCTCCTAAAAGGAATTTGGGCCCCTTTGCGCATCTAGGCTGCAAAAAAGTGTCACACATCTGGTATCGCCGTACTCAGGAGAACTTGGGCAATGTGTTTTGGGGTGTCTTTTTACATATACCCATGCTGGGTGAGATAAATATCTTGGTCAAATGCCAACTTTGTATTAAAAAAAAATGGGAAAAGTTGTCTTTTAGAGAGAGATTTCTCTCACTCAGCATGGGTATATGTAAAAAGACACCCCAAAACACATTGCCCAACTTCTCCTGAGTACGGCGATACCAGATGTACTTTTTTGCAGCCTATGTGGGCAAAGGGGCACAAATTCTAAAGAGCACCTTTAGGATTTCACAGGGCATTTTTTACACATTTAGATTTAAAACTACTTCTCGCGCATCTGGGCCCCTAAAATGCCAGGGCAGTATAACTACCCCACAAGTGATTTTGGAAAGAAGACACCCCAAGGTATTTCATGATGGACATAGTGAGTTCATGGAAGTTTTTATTTTTTGTCACAAGTTAGTGGAATAGGAGACTTTGTAAGGAAAAAATAAAAACAAAAAATTCATCATTTTCCGCTAATTTGTGACAAAAAATAAAAAGTTCTATGAACTCACTATGCCCATCAGCGAATACCTTAGGGTGTCTACTTTCCGAAATGGGGTCATTTGTGGGGTTTTTCTACTGTCTGGGCATTGTAGAACCTCAGAAAACATGACAGGTGCTCAGAAAGTCAGAGCTGCTTCAAAAAGCGGAAATTCACATTTTTGTACCATAGTTTGTAAACACTATAACTTTTACACAAACCATTTTTTTTTATACCCAAACATTTTTTTTTTTATCAAAGAAATGTTTCATTTTATATAGAAATGTATTTAAAAAAAATAATAATTACAACTGAAAGTGACAAATGTCATTTTTTTGCAAAAAATTAGGTAAATTTCAATTAATAACAAAAAAAGTAAAAATGTCAGCAGCAATGAAATACCACCAAATGAAAGCTCCATTAGTGAGAAGAAAAGGAGATAAAATTAATTTGGGTGGTAAGTTGTATGACCGAGCAATAAACCGTGAAAGTAGTGTAGTGCAGAATTGTAAAAAGTGGTCTGGTCATTAAAGGGAACCTGACATGTGGATATTTGATTATAATCTAACTAATCAGGGGAGCACCCAGGAATTTTGTCTGGGGGGGTCCGAAAGACAAAAAAATGTGGCATGTGTAGTGCGCTGTGCTAATTAAAATTTTCAAAGCCCCCTTTATATTTAAAACTGCAGGGACGGGGTGTAGTGTGTTGCGCTGATTCTTTTACTTGGCGATTGTAAAAGCTCTGTAAGAAAATAACAATGTGGCGCGCAAAGGGAATTTTTTGGCCCCGCCCATTATTAAAAGCCCCTCCTACATATAATAGGCCACTCCCAACAAACACTGTACAGCTGACATTCTATAGTTGCGGCCTGTCTCTACACATCACACGGAGAGGGGGGGCCTGTCCTGGCTGCACTGCCTGCTTCACATCATACAATAAACAGCCGGCTACAGCCAGGAAGCTCCTCCGCTCTCCTCCCTCCCCAGATCCTGCTCAAGGCCTGTGGTTCCCCCCACCATCTGCCACCCGCCCGTGGCCTGCTGCCCCCCTTGGCCGTCCTCACCCAGCTCTGAATCCTCCTTCTGCAAATGGCAGGGGGAGGAGCCGGAGCATCTCCTCTCCTACATAGCGCCCCCTACCTCTTACATCCAGTGATGTCACCTTTGTTGTAGACGTTCTCTTTCCTCATCTTCTCCATTCAGACCAGACCGCCATGATGATTTTTCAGCCATCTCCCGTCTCTGCAGAGATTAACAAACAGACATTAGTTTCCCACATTTCCATCATCTTCACATCTTCTGAACACCCTTTCCTGCCACCCCCAATACTGTGCCCGCTGTACCCCCAATACTATACTGCAGAAACAGTCCCCCTGGAAATACTGCTACCACACAGATAGTGCCCCCAATACTGTGCCCGCTGTGCCCCCAATACTATACTGCAGAAACAGTCCCCCTGGAAATACTACTACTACACAGATAGTGCCCCCAATACTGTGCCCGCTGTGCCCCCAATACTATACTGCAGAACAGTCCCCCTGGAAATACTACTACCACACAGATAGTGCCCCCAATACTGTGCCCACTGTGCCCCCAATACTATACTGCAGAAACAGCCCCCCTGAAAATACTACTACCACACAGATAGTGCCCCTAATACTGTGCCCCCAATACTATACTGCAGAAACAGTCCCCCTGAAAATACTACTACCACACAGATAGTGCCCCCAATACTGTGCCCCCAATACTGATAAGAGAAAAGATTTTAGCAGCTCTCACCTCTGATCACCTGCATGAAGCACGGAAAGAAAGTGGCTTGAACCTAGCCACGCTTGATAAGTCCAAAAACAGAAGAGGTTGATTCCAGCTTTTAGCATATAAAAAGTTTTTCTTTATTCGGCTTGTAAATTTAAGATCCAACAAATTGTCACATGGGGATACACAAAAAGACTGTGACGCGTTTCGGGCTGTAGTATTAAGCCCTTCTTCAAGACAATACAAAAGTGTACTAAAAACAAATACCTTATATACCACACAAATGGATTTCTCCTCCTTCTTTGATTGATTGGAGGCTGTGTCCCAGACCCAGGTGCTCCTGGATTAGGAGATCCTCCCAGGAGCACGTGGGTGGGGACACAGTACTTCAAAAAAACTTCACATGCAGAGAACATACATATACTATTGCATTACATATACTGCAAAGTTAAATCATGCTTTTTATTTAAACCCTTTGGTATACAAGTGTCTAAAATGAACATCCAGTATGTTTCCCTACTTAGAAGCTTCTGTTTACGATCACCTCCTCTGATAGGCGCGGAGACAACCTCCACCCCCTGTACAGAAAACGCAGAGACATCGCCCTTGTGAACAGTGGCAAAGTGTCTTGTTGCCGCTGACACATTGCGAGACATATAGTGAGGGACATCACTCAAATGTTTTCTTATACGCACCTTCAGATCATTAGTGGTACAACCTACATATTGTAAACTGCATATTTTGCATGTTATGACATATACCACATGATCTGTATTACAGTTTATATATTGTTTAAGCATATATTTTTTATTATTTGCCATAGAAGTGACCTCTTTTGAGATAAGCATGTGTCGACAGCAAATACATTTTTTGCTGCCGCATTTATAATTCCCGTTTGTTTTGGGCCAGATGTTCGTTCTGGGAAAGTTATCCCTGAATAAGCTTGGGCTCATTTTTTGGCCCCCTGTGGGGGCTCTTTTTGCTACACATCTTATCCCTGTGGATGCTATATTTTTCCATTCTTCATTAAAGTTCAGAACATGAAGATGTTTTCGTATGATTTTGCAAATCTCAAAATAATTTCTGCTATAATTAGTAGTGAAGGTGATAGGTTCTTCTTTATTAGCGATGATTTCTTTTTTCATTATATTTTTGCGCTTCCTGTCACTATTGCCTTCATTGTCATTTTTGGTCTCATTGTCTATGTTCTTATTTTTATTTCTGTTTGGAAAGATAAGGGTTTCTCTGTTTCTAGATCTAGCAAAATTGATGCCTCTATTAATACTGGTTTGGGTGTAGCCTCTCATTCTCAGTCTGGCTGCAATATTTTTCGCCTCTCTTTCAAAAAGCTCTTGGGTTGAGCAATTCCTCTTGGCCCTTATCATTTCTCCCTTGGGGATGTTTTTTAGGACGTGTGGTGGATGGCAGGAGGAGGCAGAGAGAATAGTGTTGCCAGCTGTGGGCTTTCTATGGGTGTATGTGACCACCCTGCTGGTGCCATTATCACCCTCCAAACATAGATCCAGAAAAACAATTTTTTCTGGGTCACTGGAAAAAGTGAGTTTTATTGAAGTAGTACAGTTGTTCAAATATTCTATACAATCAGCTATTCTCTCTGTGTCCCCCTGCCAGACCCACAGCATATCGTCGATATAACGACCGTACCATTTAAAATCTTCTCTGTAGGGATCGTTGTCAGAAAAAAGGAAACTGTTCTCCCACCACGCCATATATATATTCGCGATTGACGGTGAGTATTTAGCTCCCATAGGAATTCCTGATTGTTGCAAATAATATTTTTTGTTGAACATAAAAAAATTATGTCTCATCAAAAAATCCATAACCGAACATAAAAACTCCTGCAGTTCTAAAGTATAATTACTGCAACGTTCTAAGAACCATTTTAGAGCAATAATAGCGGATTGGTGGGGAATGTTTGTATATAATGAGGAAATATCTGCTGTAACCCATGTGAAGTCTTTGTGCCAATCAAAAGAGAGGAAATTGCCCAAAACTGTGCCAGTGTCCCTCAGATACCCCGGTATTAATGGCACAAGTGGTTGTAACAGGGAATCTGCCCACTCCGATAAATTCTCGGAGTATGAGCCGATACCTGCCACATATGGGCGCGATGGGGGAGGGAAACCTGGTTTATGGATTTTGGGGAGCGCGTGAAAAATGGGTGTGATTGCATGTTCCACATATATGAAATCCACTTCTCTTTTAGACAATATGCCCAAAGAGTGCCCCCTATCCAAAATGGTAGTGAGCAATTTCTGACAAGAGAGGAGAGGGCTGCAATCCAATGAGAGATAGGTGTTGGAGTCTTTCAATAATTCCAGAATCTGATTCTTGTAAAGCTCACTATCAAGGATTGCGACCGCTCCTCCCTTGTCAGCTTTCCGTATCACAACATCTTGCATATTTTGTAACTCTAGGAAGGCTTTATGTTCATTTTTTGTCAGATTATTTTTAAACATTTTTTCATCTGAGATAACTTTCAAAGCACATAGATCCGTCTGGATCAAAACCTGAAATCTGTCAAGGACCTCGGATCGGGACTGTATAGGGTAAAAACTCTTATTAGAGGTTTTATATGTGGTAGATCTATTCAGGGGCGTACCTAGAGCATTTGGCACCCGGGGCGAACCCTTTGTTTGGCACCCCCCCCCCCCCCCCCCCCAAGAAAACATGCACAAACTTTTTTCAATGTTTTCAATAATATTTATTACAAAACATTCAGACGTCCGCATGTGTTTTGCGGATCCGATCCATGTATCAGTGGATCCGTAAAAATCATACGGACGTCTGAATGGAGCCTTACAGGGGGGTGATCAATGACGGAGGTGATCAGGGAGTGTATATGGGTGATCACCCCTCTGTCATTGATAACCCCCCTGTAAGGCTCCATTCAGACATCCGCATGTGTTTTGCGGATCCGATCCATGTATCAGTGGATCCGTAAAAATCATATGGACCTCTGAATGGAGCCTTACAGGGGGGTGATCAATGACAGGGGGGTGATCAGGGAGTCTATATGGGGTGATCAGGGGTGATCAGTGGTTCATAAGGGGCATCTCCTCTCCTACATAGCGCCCCATACCTCTTACATCCAGTGATGTCACCTTTGATGTAGACGTTCTCTTTCCTCATCTTCTCCATTCAAACCAGACCGCCATGATGATTTTTCTGCCATCTCCCGTCTCTGCAGAGATTGAGAAACAGACATTGACACTGCCACCCCCAATACTATACTGCAGAAACAGTACCCCTGGAAATACTACTATAGTGCCCTAGTAATCATGTTCCTCATAGCCCCCAGTAGTAGTATAGCTCCCCATGATACCCCCTAGTAGTACTAATTTTCCCTATAATATGACAGTACATGAAATACCCCCGCTTAGTGCACGCAGTTGAGCTAATGTCCCCATAATGTATGCCAGTATAAAATACCCCTATATAGTGCCCCAGTAAATGCCCTCATACTGCTCCTCTCCCCCTTCCCCATAGTGTCCCCCATAATATGCCAGTAAAAAAATGCCCCTTAGTGCCCCCAGCAGATGCCCCTATAGTGCTCCTCCCCCACAATGTGTCAGTAAAAAAATGCCCCTTCTTAGTGCCACCATATGCCCCAATAGTGCTCCACTCCCCCATAGTGCCGCTCTCCCCTATAGTGCCTCCCATAATGTGCCAGTAAAAAAATGCCCCCTTAGTGCCACCAAATGCCAGTGCCCCCCATAATGTTCCAATACAAAAGACTACTTTAGAGCCCCCACTTCCCCATAGTGCCCCCAAATAATGCCCCTATAGTAACACCAGATGCCCCATAGTGCTGCTCTCCCCTATAGTGCCCCCCAGAATGTGCCAATAATTAAAAAAAAGCCCACAGATACCCCCATGGTGCCCCCCCATAATGTGCCAGTAAGAAATGTCCCCATAGTGCCAGCTCCCCCCCCCTATAGTGCCAGCTCCCCCCCCCCCATAGTGCCAGCTCCCCCCCTATAGTGCCAGCCCCCCCTATAGTGCCAGCCCCCCCTATAGTGCCAGCTCCCTCTATAGTGTCAGCTCCCCCTATAGTGCCCCCCCCATAGTGCCAGTTCCCCCATAGTGCCAGATCTCCCCCCATAGTGCCAGATTTCCCCCCTATAGTGCCAGATCTCCCCCTATAGTGACCCCCCATAGTGCCCCTCCATAGTGCTAGTTCCCCCATAGTGCCAGGCCCCCCCCCCCCCCGCAAAGAGGAAAAAAAAAAAAAAAATGAATACTTACCTCCATCAGCTCAGCAGCGATGCAAGCCTTTTCCGGCCTGTGTCCCTGCTGTGTGCTGCCGGTCTCAGGCGTCGCGATGATAATGACATCATCGCGCTGCCTGAGCCGGCCTCTGATAGGCTGCAGGCATTAGTGCCTGCGGCCTATCAGAAGAACAGGGGAGGGACACGCCTCTCCCTCCCCTGCCCCACAGCACACAGCGGCCGCAATTACATCCAGGGCCGCGCCGCCTGTGGCGATCGGCGGTGCGGCCCTGAAGAATAAAAAATATAATTTTTTTTTTTTAAAGACAGGCGGCCTGGCTGGCACCCCCCTTGGTACGCCACTGGATCTATTACACATACAGTCCCCATCCGGGCCCCCACACATCTCCTGGAGTGAAGCAATCTGCACCAGATCTGCAAAGGTAAAACATGGACACATACTGTATTTTCAGTTGCAACATCACAGGATATGTTATTTACAGTTGATATATTCTCTGTTACAACACTAGTATCATCATTAATAGACGAAAAATGTTTCTTTAGTGTCATTTTCCTGGCAAGTTTGTTGACATCTATAATCGTGTGATATAAATCAAAACTGTGCCCCCAATACTATACTGCAGAAACAGTCCCCCTGGAAATACTACTATGTCATGCATTTTCATAAATGTACAATCTTATCTGAAGATATTATAGTCTAAATATCAATGCCCATTGCCTTTAGGTGTAATCACAGATTGAACCAGAGTCTGATATTTCTCTATAGGGTTGAAACCGGCCGAGATGAGGTTATGCTGAGTTCAGTTTGGGTAACATGTTTGTAGGGACATAGAATGTATTGTCTTTTAAAATTATTGTGAGCAGATGTAGTGTATCTGCTAATACTATAATGGGTCCTACAGACATGTATCTGTGAGAGACAACCATTTGAATAGCAATGTATTATTTTACTTCATTACAAAACCATTAGGGACGTCTATTGGGTGTGTGACTGTCCCATTCATGTCTTCATAATTATATTCTATATATTCCTGTGTGGTGTATTTAAATTTGCAACATATCTTAACCAATGACTTATATAATATGTCATCTATGTATAACAGTGTGTCGATGTGTGTGTGTGTATATATATATATATATATATATATATATACACACACAATTTAGAATATATATTTTATGCCGTGTATGTCCCACTGACCATATAGACTTTTAAGGTTTAGAAAAGTATTGAAGTTATCTTCCTACTAATTGGATTTCATGAGGAGAGCGGAATATTATTAGCCAGCCATGTGGGCAAGTTAATGAATCCGGATGTTAAGTAAAAGGAACCATTGTCCCTAAGAAGACAGTAGGAGATGGTGACTCCAACATGTCTAGATTAGGGGTAATTAAAATGTCAGAAATACAGCGGCTCACCCCTCTCTATATGAAAAAGGTGCTCACCCCCTGGTCCCACCCTCAGGACCAAATGAAAAATGCGTCCAAATAACAGGTATGGGGGGGCACACTTCAAAAGGAAACACTAGGCAGTATAGTGATTATACACTTTAATATATTAAAATATTGTAGAACATACCCCTAAAACATAAATAAAATATGGTACATTTTTAGCGACTGTTTTTAGCGACTGGTTTGAAAAAAGTATTGCAATGTAGCTGGTCCCCCTTCACCCATATCTCAAGATCTAAAAATTCCACTTTCAACTTACTAACACTAGGGGTAAACACCAGATTCCTATCCTATTCCTATGGTTACCAGGTCACGTGGGACGCCGCGTACAGGCAGAAGCACACCACGTGGGACGCTGCGGGTGTGCGGCCTCCTGGACCAACGCTGCAGGAGGAGCAGTGAAGACGGGTAAGACCGGGCTCGTTTTGGAGCGTGAATATTATTGTATGTGAAAGAGGTATTGAGCTCACAATTACGGGCAATATACCATAAGTGCACTGGACTGAATTGGCCCTAAACTACATCACTGTTATCAGCAGTTTGGTGGGCTAGCGGACGAAAACTTTATAGCACTATGACATCTGCTTAATACAATTGATCTCAGCACATTATATCTGCTGGACATTTGCTGGATACTATTGTGGACAGCGTCATTGATTGTGGACAATAATATAGGATTGGAACCAACAGCCACCAGGTGGTTTTATTGCGGTTTTACTGTGACTGAGTGTGCATTATATTGGTTTGTATCTATTCATAGATGTACCATATTTTATTTATGTTTTAGGGGTATGTTCTTAAATATTTTAATATATTAAAGTGTATAATCACTATACTGCCTAGTGTTTCCTTTTGAAGTGTGCCCCCCATACCTGTTATTTGGAAGAAACCCTTAATATTGATGCATATTGGGGAGGTTAATAAGGTCATCTGAATATATTATTAGGTATTTAGAATTAATGATGAAATTGTCATGTGGTACGACAGTGCCATCTAGAGGTAAATTGATAATAGTATGTCATTTTCACCAGTATTCCAAGGGTTAAAATGACATCATTGGTATCTGCATACGAATACACCCATATTGTCGGATTGGAGATCCCTAATCTAGAAGGGGAGGAGTTCTTAGATAACAGGGGGTATAAACTATGCATGAAAAAGGTTAGGAGGATCTATCTGGCTATCTATCTATCTATCTCTATCTATCTACACTCTTCAAATGAAACAACTGCAACTAACAATTTACTTGAACAACAAAAAGAAACTTGGATTAATTTTTGTTCTACTGGAAGAGTTTTAAGAACTAATCACACCCGAAACCTGTCCATCCTTGACTTGGTAACGTATGTTATATTTTTGCTTGTGATATTATTAAGATATTCCTCTCAGCATATAGTCAAGAGTTCCCATATTGTGGGACCGTATAGTGTTAATCACCTCCCTAATGCTAGTTGTCCTCTTAGCAAAGATGCATATTGCTAATGGGAGATTAGGCATTGTCTGAGTAGAGGAAAACTCTGGGAAATTATATTTCCATAGTCTGGTTGCTGAGTGGGATATAATATCATATTAATATCATTTATATTTTTGATTGTCATAGGCTGAGACAGAGTTAAGGGACAACATTTATTGTTCTTGTATTAATCTGTATTTTGTCATGTTATAACCTGTTGGTAAACAGAAAATCCTGAGCTTCTCTTGATGTATTAGGCTACTTTCACACTTGCGCTTGATCGGATCCGTTCTGAACGGATCCGATCATATTAATGCAGACGGAGGCTCCGTTCAGTACGGATCCGTCTGCATTAATAACTTAGAAAAATTTCTAAGTGCGAAAGTAGCCTGAGCGGATCCGTTCAGACCTTCAATGTAAAGTCAATGGGGGACGGATCCGCTTGAAGATTGAGCCATATGGTGTCATCTTCAAGCGGATCCGTTCCCATTGACTTACATTGTAAGTCTGGACGGATCCGCACGCCTCCGCACGGCCAGGCGGACAGCTGAACGCTGCAAGCAGCGTTCAGCTGTCCGCCTGGCCGTGCGGAGGCGAGCGGAGGCTGAACGTCGCCAGACTGATGCAGTCTGAGCGGATCCGCATCCATTCAGACTGCATCAGGGCTGGACGGAAGCGTTCTGCTCCGCTCGTGAGCCCCTTCAAACGGAGCTTATGAGCGGACAGCAGAACGCAAGTGTGAAAGTAGCCTTAATTATTGGTCTGTTTGATAAAGATATAGCATTTATTTCTTATCATATGTTATTTTTAATAATTCTGTGATGATGAGAAAGTGATAGTGGATTACACCACCATCTAGTGGTGGTTTGTTGGTACTGCGTCAATTTGTCTATCCATTGATCTTATGTCAGTTTTATATTGGATTTTTACTCATTTATAAATAAATTATAAAGTGCGAAAGTAGCCTGATATATATATATATTTGCATAATTGGTTGCCCCTTTGTTTTCATTAATTGCATAAATTCAATTTAGAGTCTCAAGATAAAAGAAAGGCGTTTTATGTCCGCCTAGTGGATTTCCTGACTGATTTCCATATTTTATTATTTTATTAACATTTTTTTTTAATATAAAATATTTATATTTTATATAAAAGATATACTTTGACACTAGAAACCTTAAAAAGCACAAAGGGGGTGATGAAGGCCGACCTTTCACGAGCTTCCGGGGTCAGAGGTATCTGACAGGTATCAGCTCAGATCCATGACTGTTATAAACTGGGCTGCTGCCAGTTTGTCTAACAGTTCATCAATCCTGGGCATTGGATATGCATCAAAGACCGTCACGGCATTTGACTTCCGGTAATCTACACAGAACTGGGTTGTCAAGTCCTTTTTGGGACAAGGACGACAGGAGCAGCCCAGGCACTATGGTATTTTTGGATAATCTTTAAGCCTAGCATCTCCCCTACCTCTCGCTTCATATTCTCTAGGACTTCCCGGGATGCCTCGCACAAAAGAGCTCTCAGAAGACCTACGATTAAGAATTGTTGACTTGCATAAAGCTGGAAAGGGTTATAAAAGTATCTCCAAAAGCCTTGCTGTTCATCAGTCCACGGTAAGACAAATTGTCTATAAATGGAGAAAGTTCAGCACTGCTGCTACTCTCCCTAGGAGTGGCCGTCCTGTAAAGATGACTGCAAGAGCACAGCGCAGACTGCTCAATGAGGTGGAGAAGCATCCTAGAGTGTCAGCTAAAGACTTACAAAAGTCTCTGGCATATGCCGACATCCTTGTTAGAGAATATATGATACATAAAACACTAAACAAGAATGGATTTCATGGGAGGACACCACAGAGGAAGCCACTGCTGTCCAAAAGAAACATTGCTGCATGTTTACAGTTTGCACAAGAGCACCTAGATGTTCCACAGCAGTACTGGCAAAATATTCTGTGGACAGATGAAACCAAAGTTGAGTTGTTTGGAAGAAACACACAACACTATGTGTAGAGAAAAAGAGGCACAGCACACCAACATCAATACCTCATCCCAACTGTGAAGTGTGGTGGGGGCATCATGGTTTGGGGCTGCTTTGCTGCGTCAGGGCCTGGACGGATTGCTATCATCGAAGGAAAAATGAATTCCCAAGTTTATCAAGACATTTTGCAGGAGAACTTAAGGCCATCTGTCCACCAGCTGAAGCTCAACAGAAGATGGGTGTTGCAACAGGACAACGACCCAAAGCATAGAAGTAAATCAACAACAGAATGGCTTAAACAGAAGAAAATACGCCTTCTGGAGTGGCCCAGTCAGAGTCCTGACCTCAACCCGATGGAGATGCTGTGGCATGACCTCAAGAGAGCGAATCACACCAGACATCCCAAGAATATTGCTGAACTGAAACAGTTCTGTAAAGAGGAATGGTGAAGAATTACTCCTGACCGTTGTGCGCGTCTGATCTGCAACTACAGGAAACGTTTGGTTGAAGTTATTGCTGCCAAAGGAGGTTCAACCAGTTATTAAATCCAAGGGTTCACATACTTTTTCCACCTGCACTGTGAATGTTTACATGGTGTGTCCAATAAAAACATGGTAACATTTAACTCTTTGTGTGTTATTAGTTTAAGCAAACTGTGATTGTCTATTGTTGTTATTTAAATGAAGATCAGATCACATTTTATGACCAATTTGTGCAGAAATCCATATCATTCCAAAGGGTTCACATACTTTTTCTTGCAACTGTGTGTCACTTCATTAACCCGTTTTGTAACGGTATATGGCCCTTCCCAGGCTGCTTGGAGTTTATTCTGGAGCATGGGAATCAGGGCCCACACCTTCTGCCCAATTTCATAAGGTCGTTCTCGGGCATGCCGGTCATACCATCTTTTCTGGTTGGCCTGGGCAAGATTCTCCCGGACCTGACTAACCAGAGTCTCCATTTTCTCACGGAGGGTTAACACGTAGTCCACCACGGATGTCCCGGCACCCGCAGTCTCTCCCTCCCAGGCCTCACGAATGAGATCCAGCTGTCACAGAGACCGTTTGTTTGCGGATGGTAGGGGCTGGCAACTATATGCTCAACCTGCATTTTCTTGCACAAGCACTGCATTAAGTTAGGCATGAATTGTCCCCCATGATGAGTGAGCATCTCCTGTGGGAACCCTACGCAAGAAAATATACCTAACAGAGCATCTGCCACTTTGTCTGCGCAGATGGAAGACAAAGCAACAGCCTTTGGGTATCGGGTGGCATAGTCTACCACAGTGAGTATAAACCTTTTGCCAGAAGAGCTGGGAATGGCCAAGGGTCCGATGATATCCACTGCCACCCTCTGGAAGGGCTCATCAATGATGGGCAGAGGGATTAGCGGAGCCTTACTTACATCCCCATGTTTTCCAACTCTGCAAGTAACACAGGAACGACAATAGTTGTCAATGTCCGTTCCCATGTTAGGCCAATAGAACCGTCAGGACAGCCTTGCTTTAGTTTTCCGTACCCCCAAATGCCCAGACCAGGGGACTTCATGAGCTACTCTGAGTAGCTGAGCCCGGTACCTTTGGGGTACAATCAGCAACCTGTGATTGGCTGGGGTCAGGGAAAACCGGCTCTCTATATAGTTTCCCCTGTTCCCAGTAAACTTTTACCTTGTCAGACTCTCCAGGGGGTCTGGCGGCAGAGGCCCTTAGATCTTCCAAAGTGGCATCTGTAGCTAGGGCCTCCTTGAACTCCAAGTTTGTGGCGGGTGCCTGCTGCACCGCCCAGGTAATTTCAGGGAGAGGAGGTGGGGGAGCTGTATCCCCCAGATGCTCCCCCTGGGCAAGCAAGTTCCCCGTATCCTCCTCAGCAGCATTCTGGGCACTCTTCTGTCGAGTCACCACTGCTATGGAGGGTACAGGGGTGCCCCGGTCAATGGTACTTTTTAACTCAAGTACATCACCATCATCATTAATCTGGGAATGCGGTGGGGGACAGACAGGTGTCTGTCCGGCGTTTCCCTCTGTGGAAAAAACATGGTTAGGCAAAACACAATGGTTCACCCCCAATTCTTGCCCAAAGTCCTCTTCCAAGGGTCCCTGGTCCACTGGCAGCATGGGGTGAGGCAGGGTCGGTGGGGGTAGAAGCAGGTTCATACTGGGAAGTCATGCAGTCGAAGTCAGTGCCCATCAGCATGTTAGCAGGGATGGAGTCTGACAACCCCACTTTTGTCAGGCCGCACCCTGCACCCCAGTCCAGGTACACACAAGCCATGGGGACAGTAGGGCTGACTCCCTGATTTCTTGGGGGTCCACTAGCTCGGGACGCACAAGGGTCAGCCGTGCACCGGTATCCCGCAGCCCCACTGTAACCTTTTCTCCGATTTTTAACAGGTTGCAGGTTATCAGCATGGGGATTTGGCTGGGTGGCCACACAATACACGGCAGGGGGTGAACTGGAGGGTTTCCCCAGCGGCCTGGATTTCTTCTTGTCCGGGCAGGTGAGGCTGATATGGCCGGTCTTGTTGCACACATAGCAGCGCCGGACATCTGTGGTTGCGGGTATCCCGCCAGAGGGGTGAGTGTTTGCCCCAGCAGGCATTCGGTTGGCGGCAGACAGGGGAGGAAAGCTGGACTTGGAGCTCTTCCAGCTAGGACTCGGCTTTTGGTGGTCGGGTATCCTGCTTGTCACATACAGGTCAGCAAGCTCAGAGGTTTTCTCTGCTGTTTTGGGCTGTCGCGTTAGGACAAATTGCTTGACCTCAGGGGGGCAGATGTGAAGTAGCTGGTCCTGGATGGTGAGGTCAGCAAGACCCTCAAAGGTGGTAATGTCCAGGCCCTTGACCCATAGAAACATAGAATGTGTCGGCAGATAAGAACCATTTGGCCCATCTAGTCTGCCCAATATACTAAATACTATGGATAGCCCCTGGCCCTATCTTATATGAAGGATGGCCTTATGCCTATCCCATGCATGCTCAGACTCCTCCACTGTATTTGCAGCTACCACTTCTGCAGGAAGGCTATTCCATGCATCCACTACTCTCTCAGTAAAGTAATACTTCCTGATATTACTATTAAACCTTTGCCCCTCTAATTTACAACTATGTCCTCTTGTAAATCTTCTCTCCTCTTTTACCTTGTTGATTCCCTTTATGTATTTAGCAGTTTCTATCATATCCCCTCTGCCTCGTCTTTCTTCCAAGCTATACATGTTAAGGTCCTTTAATCTTTCCTGGTAAGTTTTATCCTGCAATCCATGGACTAGTTTAGTAGCTCTTCTCTGAACTCTCTCCAATAGACCCACTGGATAAAGGCAGATCTGGGGCCATCCAGGACGTAGCTGTCAGTGGGGCCAAGCTGCAGAGTCCTGAACTGTTTCCGATACATGTCAGGGGTGAGGTTGTAGCTTTTGATTAAGGCCGCTTTGATTTTAGCATAGTTCCCATCACAGTCCATAGGCAGGTCAGCAAAAACATCCAGTGCCTTCCCTTTCAGGCCTGGAGTGAGAAATTTTGCCCACTGGGTGTCGGGGAGCTGATACTGGCGACACACCTTTTCAAAGCTCCTGAAGAATCCATCAACCCCTGACCTCTCATCCATCACAGGGAACTTGTTAAAAGATGGCATTGGTTAACGTACCTCTCTGGTTTCTGTGGGGGCTAGGGATGCAATGCCCCGGTCGAGCCGCCCTAACTCCAGCTTCAGTTGGCGCTCTGCGGCTTCCCTCAGCTTGGCGCTCGGCGGCTTTTTGGTACTCTAGGATGAGTTGCAAACGAAGTTTGGCATCCGGGTCACCTAGGCAGGCGAGCGCAGCCTGTATGGATGAGGGCAGTCCTTCTGAGGTGGTACTCTGCTCAGAGTTCTCACCGGCAGGAGCGGCAGGCCTTGGGTTTATCTCACAGACCAGCTGGGGAGGACTGCCATCTGGCTGGGTTGTCATGCCTGTCCTCCCTTGATCATCCGCCTGCAGTGCATGTACAAGGAAGTCATTTGTCCGGTCCGCTCCATCAATCCCTCTGAGCTGACAGAGATTGACTAGCGCTTCCTTCGTCATCCTCTGGTATGAAGTGGACATGATGCTGCACTTCTCCCAAATAAAAGATAGAAAAGAAAAACAAGAGGGGGTAGGGGAAACTGTCCTGAATGTATATGTTCTGCTTCAAAACCAAAATAAATAACCTCAGCACGGTCAGCTCACCGTTACCCAGGCACCGTACTGCCAGCTGTTAGGCTTCTTTCACACGGGCGTCAGTTTTTTTGCCCGGATAAGAGGCGGGTGCATTGCGGGAAAATGTGCGATTTTTCCGCGCGAGTGCAAAACATTGTCATGCGTTGCACTCGCGTGAGAAAAATCGCGCATGTTTGGTACCCAAACCCGAACTTCTTCACAGAAGTTCGGGCTTGGGATTGATGTTCTGAAGATTGTATTATTTTCCCTTATAACATGGTTATAAGGGAAAATAATAGCATTCTGAATACAGAATGCATAGTAAAACAGCGCTAGAGGGGTTAAAAAAAAATAAAAAATCATTTAACTCACCTTAGTCCACTTGATCGCGAAGCCCGGCATCTCCTTGTGTCTCCTCTGCGCTGAACAGGACCTGGGGTGAGCTGCTGCATTAAATACCGGTTAAGGACCTTTGATGACGTCACTCCGGTCATCACATGGTACGTCACATGATCTTTTACTATGGTGATTCACCATGGTAAAAGACCATGTGATGACCAGAGTGACGTCATCAAAGGTCCTTAACCAGTATTTAATGCAGCAGCTCACCCCAGGTCCTGTTCAGCGCAGAGGAGACACAAGGAGATGCCGGCTTCGCGATCAAGTGGACTAAGGTGAGTTAAATGATTTATTTATTTATTTTAACCCCTCTAGCGCTGTTTTACTATGCATACTGTATTCAGAATGCTATTATTTTCCCTTATAACCATGTTATAAGGGAAAATAATAATGATCGGGTCTCCATCCCGATCGTCTCCTAGCAACCGTGCGTGAAAATCGCACCGCATCCGTACTTGCTTGCGGATGCTATGCGATTTTCACACTTCCCATTCACTTCTATGGGGCCTGCGTCGCGTGAAAATCAGACAATATAGAGCTTGCTGCGATTTTCACTCAACGCAGCAAGCTCTATATTGTCTGATTTTCACGCGACGCACAAGGCGTGAAAATCACCGCTCATGTGCACAGCCCCATAGAAATGAATGGGTCCGGATTCAGTGCGGGTGCAATACGTTCACCGCACGCATCGCACCCGCACGGAAAACTCGCCCGTGTGAAAGGGGCCTAAGTTGAAGGTTTAATTGCTTAAACCCGGTACTAATGCTTTCAATTAAATCCCACCTGCTGCCACCAATCTGTCAGGATTTTGCCCGATTCCTCAGGTCGCAGTACCTGATCAGACCGGGATCCGGTATCAGCGGTCAATCGGGCCAAGTACTGACACTACACACACTCTTTGATCACTCTGCTTCCTACAATCTACCAGATTGCACGGGAGATCAAATTGTTGCCAGTTCCTTCTAACAACTAATAAACTTCTGAGATTTGCATTTTAAAGCAAACAGGTAGCTGAAAATTAGGAACTCTAATTGCCATAAAAAATATTGCCCGTGCTGGGCTAAATAATTGGTTTTAATAAAAATTGAAAGATGTAAAAACAGAAGCATACAAATATACACAGAACAGTTTTAAAATAAATAAGGATGAAAGAAAACTGAGGCTACTTTACTCACACGGAGACCTGCAGCCATCAGGTCCTGAGGCAAGACAGACAGACACGGCTCCTCATTCAATCAGATTGGCCTCAAAATGGGGAACCCGGTACAATCTGCTCTGTCCAATTTATAAGAATTGGTCCAGGCCGTGTGTAAACCCACCTTTAGGGCGTGACATATGGGTTGGCTGTGACTCTTATGACCGGTCAGTCACGCTGAAATCTGGTCTAAAATGGATTTCTGTCCATAACTCTACACAGGAGAATGCCCGCCCGATAATTGTGGGCTCATTTTTCAGCTCTCAGTATTGGGGTCACAGGGCTACCAAACACGGGGTGTCCACGTGACCCCAATCAGAAGAAGTGATTTTTTTGAGCCAGGATTTAACATAAGTGGGTGGTTTTTGGTATCTGTGGCACCGTCACCTCCTGACCGTTAAAATGGCGTACCTCAATAATCTCTGTTGAGCTGTATTTTCGAGTTATGACCGGAGTAAGAGTTTGGGATTTTCCCAATGACAGCGAGGTATGGAGAGTAGCTTGCCCCCACCCTCCGGAAGCGTGCCCCTATCATAAAGTAATAAACCCCTTTGAAGCTGTCCACTATACAGGCATGTGTATATAGAGTGTCCTGGATGCCAGTGATCGTTGTCACCTCTGGGTCAGGGACTAAGAAGTTTATGGCGATGGTCTGGTTTAGGATGTGGGGGAAGATGGAGAGGCAGAGAAGGGACAGTTATTTGTTTGAATAATGGGGAGCTCCAAGTCCCCAAAACACAGGCCAAGCACTGATGCTCGGTGTGCCACAGTTTCTATTATGTAAGCCTCACAAAGTGACTTCTGGTCCTGAAAAAGAGGGTTTTAGACATTTTCTGAAAAATTTCAAGATTTGCTTCTAAACTTCTAAGCCTTCTAACGTCCCAACGTCCCAAAAAAAGAAAATGGCATTCACAAAATGATCCAAACATGAAGTAGACATATGGGGAATGTAAAGTAATAACTATTTTTGGAGGTATTACTATGTATTATAGAAGTAGAGAAATTGAAATTCGGAAATTAGCTAATTGTTCAAAATTTTTGGTAAATGTGGAATTTTTTTATAAATAAATTTTTTATTTTATTTTTTACTCCATTTTACCAGTGTCAAGAAGTACAATATGTGACAAAAAAATAATCTCAGAATGGCCTGGATAAGTAAAAGCGTTTTAAAGTTATTCACACATAAAGTGACACTGGTGAGATATGCAAAAAATGGCCTGGTCCTTAAGGGGTTGTCTGGGATCACATATTTTTTATTTTTTATTGTTTACTCACTATTAATTGCCGAGGACCCCCCCCCCCCCCCAAATCAAGGACCCCCACGCCACATCATGCTGCGGCCATAAGCAGGATTTTATACTACCTGCTCTCACATGCAGAAGATCCTTTGCTGAGCCATATCTGAGGAACCTTTGGACAGCTAAGTACACCTTGTATATTACCTTGTGAATGTTCCGGGAGCCCTGACTGGGTTCCTTGGTATAATACCATTTTTGGAATGGTCCCCTAAGGATTTGGCGGATGCCAATAATATGCATTGGGACAATTGTGTTGATTTTATTTAGGAGTCCCTTCTTCCTGTTGCTGTTTCCGTATTACTTGACGAAACTGGGCAGTCACTGTCAGTTTGGAAGAGGGATTTCAAGGGTCATCTAGAGTGTCTATTGGGTAGATACAGGGACACATAGGGCTAGCGACCCAGTATCCCTGTCTCTTCAATATCTATTCTTCTTTTTTACCCTCTGTCACCTTTATATGACATTTACCGTATGGTAGCCAGATGTCGCATCTCCTAAGCTTTAGGCTACATGCTTTGAGAGAAGAAGAAAAAAAAAAAAGGAATTGATTCATGGGCCCACATCTTTTAACGTAGCTTTAATTAAATGTTAAGTTTTCATTGCGGTTACCCATTTGCGTGAATTTTTTCCACCTCTGCATGGCTCCGCCGGTCCCCCACTGATTGTTGACATCGATGTTTATGTGTGTGATAACTTCCTGGCACACTGCACTGTGGGTCCCAGCGCAGCATCTCCTGGGTTCAGCTGCCTATCAACTCCTCAGCTGTCTATCAACTCCTTCCTGCATCCACTCCCCTCATTCATATTCCGCCTCCTGCCGCACATCGTCCACTCCTCCATGCATCAGCCCCCCTCATTCATATTCTACCTCCTGCCGCACATCGTCCACTCCTCCCTGCATCCACCCCCCTCATTCATATTCTACCTCCTGCCGCACATCGTCCACTCCTCCATGCATCAGCCCCCCTCATTCATATTCTACCTCCTGCCGCACATCGTCCACTCCTCCATGCATCAGCCCCCCTCATTCATATTCTACCTCCTGCCGCACATCGTCCACTCTTCCATGCATCCACCCCCCTCATTCATAATCCGCCTCCTGCCGCACATCGTCCACTCTTCCATGCATCCACCCCCCTCATTCATATTCCGCCTCCTGCCGCACATCGTCCACTCCTCCATGCATCAGCCCCCCTCATTCATATTCTACCTCCTGCCGCACATCGTCCACTCTTCCATGCATCCACCCCCCTCATTCATAATCCGCCTCCTGCCGCACATCGTCCACTCTTCCATGCATCCACCCCCCTCATTCATATTCCGCCTCCTGCCGCACATCGTCCACTCTTCCATGCATCCGCCCCCCTCATTCATATTCCACCTCCTGCCGCACATCGTCCACTCCTCCATGCATCAGCCCCCCTCATTCATATTCCACCTCCTGCCGCACATCGTCCACTCTTCCATGCATCCACCCCCCTCATTCATATTCCGCCTCCTGCCGCACATCGTCCACTCCTCCATGCATCAGCCCCCCTCATTCATATTCTACCTCCTGCCGCACATCGTCCACTCTTCCATGCATCCACCCCCCTCATTCATATTCCGCCTCCTGCCGCACATCGTCCACTCTTCCATGCATCCACCCCCCTCATTCATATTCCGCCTCCTGCCGCACATCGTCCACTCCTCCCTGCATCCACCCCCCTCATTCATATTCCACCTCCTGCCGCACATCGTCCACTCCCCCATGCATCCGCCCCCCTCATTCATATTCCGCCTCCTGCCGCACATCGTCCACTCCCCCATGCATCCGCCCCCCTCATTCATATTCCGCCTCCTGCCGCACATCGTCCACTCCCCCATGCATCCGCCCCCCTCATTCATATCCCGCCTCCTGCCGCACATATTTCTCCCCCATAGTTATGCCCATTCAGGGTACATTCACACGACCATATGTGTTTTGCGAATCTGCAAAACACGGACACCGGCTATGTGTATTCCACATTTTGCGGAAAAATAGGACATTTATTTTTTGGCGGAACGGAAGTGCGGATCCGGACAGCACATTCCGGCCCCGTTGAAAATGAATGGGTCCGCACAATTGCGGAATGGATGCAGACCCATTTTGCGGACGTGTAAATGGCCCCTTAAACTCCTCCTAGCTCAGTCTCTCCCCTGTAACATGCTCTGTGTTTGCATAGCACAGAGGCAACGGAGGCAGCCAGCGAACTGACAGACAGGGAGCGGCTACATCTTTTCACAATGGTACCTAATATTTACTGGATTTCTATTATATTTACATTCAGCATTACATTACCCATTTTTAGTAATATATCCAAACAAGGAAAAACATATGTTTCACAGGGTCCCCAATTTTGCCCTGCTATACAGTAATACTAAATAATATAATTATATGAATTGTTGATAATTAAATGGAAATAATGTTTATATATACACTCACCTAAAGAATTATTAGGACCACCATACTAATCCGGTGTTGGACCCCTTTTGCCTTCAGAACTGCCTTCATTCTACGTGGCATTGATTCAACAAGGTGCTGATAGCATTCTTTAGAAATGTTGGCCCATATTGATAGGATAGCATCTTGCAGTTGATGGAGATTTGAGGGATGCACATCCAGGGCACGAAGCTCCCGTTCCACCACATCCCAAAGATGTTCTATTGGGTTGAGATCTGGTGACTGTGGGGGCATTTTAGTACAGTGAACTCATTGTCATGTTCAAGAAACCAATTTGAAATGATTGGAGCTTTGTGACATGGTGCATTATCCTGCTGGAAGTAGCCATCAGAGGATGGGTAAATAGTGGTCATGAAGGGATGGACATGGTCAGAAACAATGCTCAGGTAGCCCGTGGCATTTAAACGATGGCCAATTGGCACTAAGGGGCCTAAAGTGTGCCCAGAAAACATCCCCCACACCATTACACCACCACCACCAGCCTGCACAGTGGTAACAAGGCATGATGGATACATGTTCTCATTCTGTTTACGCCAAATTCGGACTCTACCATTTGAATGTCTCAACAGAAATCGAGACTCATCAGACCAGGCAACATTTTTCCAGTCTTCAACAGTCCAATTTTAGTGAGCTCATGCAAGTTGTAGCCTCTTTTTCCTATTTGTAGTGGAGATGAGTGGTACCCGGTGGGGTCTTCTGCTGTTGTAGCCCATCCGCCTCAAGGTTGTGCGTGTTTTGGCTTCACAAATGCTTTGCTGCATACCTCGGTTGTAACGAGTGGTTATTTCAGTCAACGTTGCTCTTCTATCAGCTTGAATCAGTCGGCCCATTCTCCTCTGACCTCCAGCATCAACAAGGCATTTTCGCCCACAGGACGGCCGCATACTGGATGTTTTTCCCTTTTCACACCATTCATTGTAAACCCTAGAAATGGTTGTGCGTGAAAATCCCAGTAACTGAGCAGATTGTGAAATACTCAGACCGGCCCGTCTGGCACCAACAACCATGCCACGCTCAAAATTGCTTAAATCACCTTTCTTTCCCATTCTGACATTCAGTTTGGAGTTCAGGAGATTGTCTTGACCAGGACCACAACCCTACATGCATTGAAGGAACTGCCATGTGATTAGTTGACTAGATAATCGCATTAACGAGAAATAGAACAGGTGTTCCTAATAATTCTTTAGGTAAGTGTGTGTGTGTGTGTGTGTATATATATATATATATATATATATATATATATATATATATATAATCAAAGAAATAGGACTGCACTCCGGATATTGATGAAAAAATCAAGTGGTTTTATTCACCCATATAATGGCAAATCTTGCAACGTTTCAGCTCTTTTGAGCCTTTCTCATGCTTGAGAAAGGCTCGCAAGAGCTGAAACGTTGCAAGATTTGCCATTATATGGGTGAATAAAACCACTTGATTTTTTCATCAATATCCGGAGTGCAGTCCTATTTCTTTGATTATATTATTGGGGACTGCCGTTATCCCCCTTGGATTTTGCACCCACTCTTCGGTTGGTGCTCCCGCTGGACTTTCTTTTTTCTATATATATATATATATATATAAATATAGATCAGGGCGTGGCTTGAGCATGCAGTCGTGAAGACGCACAACGCGGAGCTCCTGGACCCTGGGCCCTTCAAACTCGCCCAATCCACCCCCCTGGCCGACCTCTACCCGACAATTAGTGATGGTCAGGAGATCGGGACGTTGGGCTCCTCATTCTTAGCTCCGGATCCCCACATAGCATGATTTTTCAGCCAGACTGTGTCGGCAGCGCGGCCGGTTACAGGACCCAAGATGGCGCCGATGGCGAAGCAGGAAGCCGCGAGTTCGGCGCAGCTGTACTCTACATCTCACAGCAGGTCGCCTGTCTTAGAACAGCCGCAATCTCGGCTCCCGGCAACGGCCACACAGTCATCTCAGCTCCTCTCCCCTACACAGCAGAGAGACTCTCTGAAGGGAGACATGAAAAATGCAGCAGGCCTGGTGAGTGACTCTCCTCCTGCGCACTCCCTAATCCCTGCCACTCTAGTGACCTCTATGGCACCGACCTCCATGTTACCACCGTCCAGAAGCTCCTCTGGAGATGTGTCACCCCAGACTGCAGACAGGTCGCAGTTTGTTCCTGACACACTTCGAAGGCCCTCACAAGGGCCAGACAACCCAACCCGTCAGATCCTGTGTCTACACCGGCCATTTTCCAAACTCCGGCCTACTCAAACAACTTTGATTCCTCCTCATCGGCTTCATCAGTGGGCAGTAGACGCTCTAAACACCCAATTTTAAAATATATCTGGGCCCTCCTTAGTAACTTGCCCACTAAACATGATATGGAAGCAATGATATCGAGGGTTGAATCCAAGCAAAACCAGGCCATTGCAGTTGTCAAGGCGGACCTGTGCAATATATCTACTCAACTATTCACACAAATAAAGGTCACATCTTCACTAGAATTACGCCTTACTACAGTCGAAAAAGACATGGCAGCACAGAATGCCCTGAACAGACATACTGTAAACTTCTGCAAGTAGACGACGAAGAAAATAGAGGTCGACGCAACAACATCAAACTGCGAGGGATGCCTGAAGACATACCGGCTTCAGACCTCTCATTTTCTCTACATTCTCCAGACCAAACAGAGGACTTAGTTCGGTTCTTGGAAGTCCCTAACCTCACTATTCTGGACTGGCTGGAGGTCTCTATTTTTATGCCTCAGTCAGCCTTTCCTCCAACATGATCCACTGAGAAGTCACCACGCAGACTCCCTCCAGAACCGCAGCCCCCAGAACAAGAGGCACTCGTGGAGACTGCCCCAACGACCACGGACTGTGGCTGAGCTATTTAACCCGAAGTCCCGAAGAAATCCTTAGCGAAGCCCCAGTGATGTTAGGACCGGCAATACCCAAAAAGAGAATTGGACACTATTTGTCCCCCCTCTTATCTTAAAGATCTAGATTTGAATCAAAGTTCTGTCCTCCCTTAGAGGTCTCACCCTGCTACATGTTAGCTGGCCCAGGGAAGGGATAGCGACGTTCTATTTTGCTTGCCCTCTCCCCACATAGACATGCACCTGTTGGTCGGCTTAATTCTTGGGCTCTCCGAGACTTGCCGAGTGGTGTTTACTCCACAAGTTCTGGTTATAATTATTCTATCCGTTCCAGAATAGCTGGTTCGGGTATTTGGCTTGTACAGCAGTCACTTAGTGTTCTCACCTTCAGTCTACCCCTGTGTGTTGTCTTTTCCATACTATTGTAGTCTCCCCGACCCCCCCCCCCTTTTTGTTTTCCTCTATATTCTATATTCTCTCTCCCCATCAACTTTGCTTCCATTAATGCCAATGGATGAACTAGCCTGAGAAAAGGTCCTCCATTCTCAGACGCCTCTGGAGTAAAAGATACAAATTACATACATACAGGAAACACACTTCCGGAAGCGTTACCTCCCCTCAGATCTCCTAGATACCCAGACTCATACCACAGTTGCTACTCTGTCTCAAAGTCAAGGGATGTAAGCATACCAATCTCCAGATCTACCCCCTGGGAACTGATAAATACCCAGACTGATGACAATGGTAGATACATATTTGTAAAGGGCCTCATAGCGGGACAACTCTACACTCTAGCCAATGTATATCTTCCCAATTCTCAATATAAGGCCCTAACTGGAATCCTATCGAAACTTGACAGCTTTGCGGAGGGTGTGCTGTTGGTCGGAGGGGATTTAAATGTTGCCATGGACCCACTAGTGGACGTATCGAGGGGGGCCTCTGATTTGGCCTACTCTTATCTCTATCGCATCAAACATCTCCTACACTCCCACCAGTTGATAGATCTATGGAGGGCGGCGAATCCGGATGTCCGAGACTACACTCACTACTCTACTGCAGCAAGAGATGTCTATTCTAGGTTAGACTATTTTCTATTACGGCACTCAGCGATCCCTCTCTTAGCTTCCTCCTTGATTTACATTATCACCTTCTCAGACCACGCCATGCTCCATGCCTCACTGAGAATCTCTCTTCCAGCACCCAAGTCCTGGCAGTGCCGATTAAATGAATCGTTAACACAGGATCTGATAATCTCTCAAGATGTCCACAGAGTTCTCTCTTGTTATTTCGAGGAAAACCAGGTGGACAACACCTCCCCCCTCACAGTTTGGGTGGCTCACAATTGTGTGGTCAGGGGGGCACTCATTAAGCATGGAGCAAGGCGTAAAAAAGAAAGGGTGGAGGAAATCTCTGAACTTCTAGTGGTCACTCGCCTAGAGCTTGCCCATAAACAATCCCATGCCTAGGCGACTCGGGCATAATAGTTGATAGCTCGAAGGAAGCTAAACAAAAAGCTGGATATACTTACCAAGACCTTGTTGGCTAAAGGCAGAAGGCACTTCTTTGAGTATATTAACAAATGCAGTAGGACCTTAGCCCGGTCTTTGCGAGAATAGAGTGCGAGGAACTATGTCCCTTTAATTGCTAACCCCAAGGGCCACAACCTACTTGACCCGGATAAAATAACTGAGGCATTTGCCCAATATTACAAATCCCTATATAACCTTCCAGGCCCCTACCTAGCTAAGCCCTCCTTAACTCTCACTATGCGCAAGTATCTGTCAGATTCAGGCCCACCGAAAATCCCACAAGAGGCGCTTTCGGGGTTAGATGAGCCCATCTCGGAAGAAGAACTGTCAGAAGCCTTAAAAACCATGCAGCCCAGTAAAGCACCTGGGCCTGATGGTCTACCCCCATCCTATTACAAAAAATATTGGTTGAATCCCAATATCACAGGACTCTCAGTATGGGGGCAGGAATATAAAATTGTGGCATATGCCGACAATCTAATGTTCACACTAACACAGCCTATGACATCCTTCCAGAACCTGGTTGCTGAATTCAACACTTACCAGAATCTGAATAACCTGAAAGTTTACCTGCAAAAATCTGAGGCTTTGAATATAACGCTGAACAATTATCTGGAGGCCAACCTAAAGACCTCTTTCCCATTCAGAGGGGCAGTCAGAGCGGTAAATCTTTAGGAACCTGGATACGGAAAGACCTCAGACAAATCTACAGCAGGAACTATACCCCCTTACTAGGTCGGATTAGGGAAGACCTTAATATATGGGCAAAGGGTATGTACACATGGTTTGGCAGTTGTGCCATTTTTAAAATGAATTTCCTCCCTCACATACTATATCTGCTTCAAACACTCCCAGTAAAACTACCCCCCCCCCCCCAATTTCTTTGTCACTATAAACAGAGACCTGGGCGGCACGAACCCTAGGCTGGCACGCTCTGTTACATATCTCGAAAGAACAAGGGGGCCTAGGGATTCTGGACCTTCGGAAATACCATACCGCCACAATGCTACAGCGGGTGATGGACTGGTGCAGACACGCTCCTTTGAAGCAATGGGTTACTATTGAACAACATTGCACCCGGGCCCCACTAGAGCTCCTGCCATGGGCAATGGTGCGGACGCCAGTTGTACTCGTGGCACACCACACGATAGGTCCTACACTACTCCAATTCCATAAATACGCTGAAGTGAATACAATATCTCCCCACTGTTTCCAGTCTTGGGACATCCGGATTTTCCAGTTAGTTGTTCCTCCGGCTCTTTCTTGCAGTGCTGTTGTTTTGGGAAGTGTAGAGCTACGTTCTTTAGAACCGCGGGGAGATGGCTCACATACTCTGAGATAAAAAAGTTGTCAGACCTGTGCCCACTGGGACCTTGGAGGGCTAGACAAACAAACTCACTTCTTCTCTTCGATCCTCTCGTCTCTGGGTTTTTAGCAGATCTTTGACACCATTTGAGAAGACCTGTATTGGTTCTAGGGAGTACCCTCACTCCCTATCGGAATTCTTTAAAGCATTGATAACGCCGCCACCGGACTTCCGCCCTTCCTACATCAACAAATGGAATGCAGATTTAGGGTCCAACATCCCCCCGACAAATGGCTAAAAGTGAATGGGTCCTCATCCGTGATGCGGAATGCGCACGAAACGTTGCCCATGAATTTCAGATCCGCATATGCGATCCGCAATATGGCAACGGGCAGCATACGTTCGTGTGCAATAGGCCTTAGGCCTCCTGCACACAAACGTGTGCGGCCCGTGCCTGTATTGCGGACTGCCTTACAGGGCAATGTTAGGGGCAGGTATAAGGAAAAGAACCATGCCCAAGCGTGAAAGAGTGCACTCCTTTTACACCCTCGTCAGCCGATTCCACATAGATGTCTACAGAACCTGTTCTACTAAACGCTGATACAAGTAGAGCCCCCCCCCCCCCCCAGACAGACAGACTGGAGAGGGTGTCAGCAGTAAGGCAAAATATGGACCATGTCATGCAGGCCATACAGCTGCTACATAGACAGGATCCGTTGTGCATCTCATTTTTCTTTCCTTGTGACAGATCAGAAGAAAGATCAAATAAATGATGATGTCAGCCAGGCTGAAAGGCAAAATATTGTCCCAGTCATGAATTGGGGAGGGTGGGGACAGCATGAGAAGTCCACAGAGTGGCCCTATAACATAGTGATGAGGTGGAAGCAGCATGAGAAGACCACAGAGTGGCCCAGTGACAGAGTCTGGAGGTGGCCACAGCATCAGGAGAAGGCCACAGAGTGACACAATGACAGTGTGGAGGTGGCATCAGCCTTGATGGCACAGTGAAATAATATAAAAGGGTGTTGTACAGGTTGTTATACCCAGGTTGTTATATGGGTTGTTATACCCATAATTTCACAGAGGCAGCAACCCTGATGTTAGCATCGGAGCATTTCATGATCAGATGCTCTCCCGATCTAGCGCAGGCCAATGGCTCTTTTATTTACAATAACACTGCCAGGCGGATGCTTCTGCCCATCAGTGTGTTTGGTGACGTCACCAGCTCTGATAGGCGTGCTTTAGAGCTGCCCTAGATGTTTTACAGTGCTTCCTGGCAGCCCTACGGAGAACCCGGTTCGTCACTAGAACTACAGAAAATGCCTTTGCCCTGTGCAATTCATCCCAGGGCAAAGGAGAGCATTTGAGCGTGAACTGCTCCGAGGCTTGAGTCAGGGGGGCTGCCGGGGTGAAAATGTGGGTATCTCTGGGTTTCAGTTCTGAACCTGGACAACCACAGTAAATCGACAAATATAGGGTTAAAGGATAACTGTCATATTTGTTATTTTATTTTTGCTAAAGTATAGGGCAAGTGATAGGTAACAATTTAGTAATAGACTTTATTTAGCCAAAACGTTTTTTTCTGGTAGAAAACTGGGGCTGAAATGGCTCTTAGCAGCACTCTTCAAAAGAGCGTTGCTAAGGGCCATCCGTCCATTAGAAAAGATGGCTGTGCAGACGCTGGGCTTCTGACTGGTGCTTCCCTGGGAGACAGAAGGCTGGGCACAGGGGTCTTAGGAGTTAAAATTACATTTTAAAGCCCGCCCATCTGTACGTCCACTAGATGGCTCTATACACCTGTAGCTATTTGTCTCATTACATCCTTTATTATTCAGGCGTCTCTCTACTTGAGTACTGCACGCTGTTGTTCCTAACGTGATTGCCTTCCCGGACTATACTCCTATTATCTATATCTCCCAGATGTAAGCCAAGCTTATAAAACCTCCCTACACATGCGATGAATCTATTGACCAATGAATATCTCTGTTCCTGTGGGCCTGACACGTTGACCAATCGCTGTATCTTTAATAGATGTCACCGAGTAGTAGCTCCTCCCATTTCATTCTTGTCCAATAGGCTTTAACCTGCGCCGTGCAGGATGCGCTGGTACTTAGTACCATTTCAGCTCATATGGGCGGTCATCGCGCATGTCTAGAGCTCTCCCGATCCTATTCTTGATGACGTATGGGCGGTGCGACTCCGGACACATTCCGTCTCGGCGCATGTCAGCGGACTTTAGCCACCTGCAGTGATGGATTATATTGCGCCTGCTCTCACCCGCAGGTAGTCACTGCTCATGCGTCAGGACTTAGTTCTAGATTGATGTCCTATTGCTTCTATTTGCTATATTCAGGCCCCTTATATTCATGGATATTTCCCAGTTTTCTTTGGCATCATAAGATACCCTCTCTCTGTATGGAGGCTGCTAGTTCATTATTATACAGCTATGCATATTTATATTAGTTCATCCTAAATGTTGATTTATTGTTTCAACATTCTCATATTCATGAGTTTTGGGAGGAGATGTACAGTACAGACCAAAAGTTTGGACACACCTTTTCATTCAAAGAGTTTTCTTTATTTTCATGACTGGAAATTGTAGATTCACACTGAAGGCATCAAAACTATGAATTAACACATGTGGAATTATATACATAACAAACAAGTGTGAAACAACTGAAAATATGTCATATTCGAGGTTCTTCAAAGTAGCCACCTTTTGCTTTGATTACTGCTTTGCACACTCTTGGCATTCTCTTGATGAGCTTCAAGAGGTAGTCACCTGGAATGGTCTTCACTTCACAGGTGTGCCCTGTCAGGTTTAATAAGTGGGATTTCTTGCCTTATAAATGGGGTTGGGACCATCAGTTGCGTTGTGGAGAAGTCAGGTGGATACACTGCTGATAGTCCTACTGAATAGACTGTTAGAATTTGTATTATGGCAAGAAAAAAGCAGCTAAGTAAAGAAAAACGAGTGGCCATCATTACTTTAAGAAATGAAGGTCAGTCAGTCAGCCGAAAAATTGGGAAAACTTTGAAAGTAAGGGCAATTTGACCATGAAGGAGAGTGATGGGGTGCTGCGCCAGATGACCTGGCCTCCACAGTCACCGGACCTGAACCCAATTGAGATGGTTTGGGGTGAGCTGGACCGCAGAGTGAAGGCAAAAAGGCCAACAAGTGCTAAGCATCTCTGGGAACTCCTTCAAGACTGTTGGAAGACCATTTCAGGTGACTACCTCTTGAAGCTCATCAAGAGAATGCCAAGAGTGTGCAAAGCAGTAATCAAAGCAAAAGCTGGCTACTTTGAAGAACCTAGAATATGACATATTTTCAGTTGTTTCACACTTTTTTGTTATGTTTATAATTCCACATGTGTTAATTCATAATTTTGATGCCTTCATAGTCATGAAAATAAAGAAAACTCTTTGAATGAGACGGTGTGTCCAAACTTTTGGTCTGTACTGTATATTATCACTGGATTTTATTAACATATTCGAGTAGTTTTCTTATCTCTCTCCCGGACATATTGCCAGTTAGTTTATTGTAACCTGAATAGAATTAACGGGGTGTTGATGGACTACTTGATCTTTCTTCTATATACTCTATGGATACATGACTCTATGTATGATCTCTGACTCTCTTCTCTATGCATCCAGATGACTTCCAGATATTCCGGTTTTCCCGTACATCACCACAGTCCAAAATGTAAGTTTATGTGCACGTTGTGTTTTATGAACACCCATTTGTTCCATTTTAATTTTTATGAAATTTTTCTATTATTATTATATTTAAAGTGTTTTATCAATTTCATCTATTAACTTTTGGTTTTTTTTATTTTTCCTTATTTTTTATTATTATTTTTTCTTTTTATTTTATTTTACAATTATTTTCATTTGTATTTTCCTAAGTGCTTCTTATGACTTTTTCCCTACTCTCCCTCTCTTTTCTTTATTGGGTGTTAATACTTAAAGGAATTGTCCGGGATTGGGGACATTTGTCTATTAGTAATCTAATAACATAAACATTACAAACATGCAAGTGGTACCTTTAGAGCATATTGCTGAAGCCCTGTTTTCCTGCTTTCAATTCATGGCCGGAAGTGAGTATTTTCTTATCTTCAGTGACGTACCGGGTCCCTGGCAGGCGAGCAAAGCTTCTTCTTCCTCTGCTCACGGAGCCCGGTGACGTCACTGGCAGTCTAGATGATAATGCAGAGAGGTTGGAGGGGCGGTTACTTGTCCGGCCGGCATTGCGCTAAGCCCCGCCCCCAGTCGGTGACGTCACTGGCAGTCTAGGTGATAATGCAGAGAGGTTGGAGGGGCGGTTACTTGTCCGGCCGGCATCGCGCTAAGCCCCGCCCCCAGTCGGTGACGTCACCGGGCCTTCAGCATTACAATGAATGGAGGAGGATTACTATGCTTGTTAGCATAGAAAACTCCTCCCATCAGAATTACTAGATAATGGGGCAGAAGGCTTTAGAAAGGAGGAATTCCTGTCCCCACAGGAGAACACGGCCGCGCTGATTGCATATATTGCATTTAGACAATGGCATGTTGATTGTGTAAAGAAAAAAAAAAAAGATGATAAAACAATGGGTCAGTTGAAAGAAAAGGTAATATTACTGCAATCAGTCCGCTTTTTTTTTTATTTTATTTTTTATTTGAAATAAACGGATAATCCTATTTATGTAATGGGGCTGCTTTTGTCTAGTTTAAAATATTTTTTTTCGCCCCGCACTTGTGTTTTGGACTGAATCTTTTTTGCACATTCTCCTTTTGGAGCTGCAGTGCGTGCATTTCCCTTTCCTGTGGCTATACATCGGTCTCAACTGAGGTCAGTATATAAGGTTTACCTTGAAATATGTGTATATATATATATATATATATATATATATATATATATATATATATATATATATATATAGATAGATAGATAGATATAGATGGGAGCGTGCCCCTTACAGTGTGACGGTGTCCGGTATGTTTATGGATGCATGTGGGAGCGTGCCCCTTACAGTGTGACGGTGTCCGGTATGTTTATGGATGCATGTGGGAGCGTGCCCCTTACAGTGTGACGGTGTCCTGTATGTTTATGGATGCATGTGGGAGCGTGCCCCTTACAGTGTGACGGTGTCCAGTATGTTTATGGATGCATGTGGGAGCGTGCCCCTTACAGTGTGACGGTGTCCGGTATGTTTATGGATGCATGTGGGAGCGTGCCCCTTACAGTGTGACGGTGTCCGGTATGTTTATGGATGCATGTGGGAGCGTGCCCCTTACAGTGTGACAGTGTCCGGTATGTTTATGGATGCATGTGGGAGCGTGCCCCTTACAGTGTGACAGTGTCCGGTATGTTTATGGATGCATGTGGGAGCGTGCCCCTTACAGTGTGACAGTGTCCGGTATGTTTATGGATGCATGTGGAAGCGTGCCCCTTACAGTGTGACAGTGTCCGGTATGTTTATGGATGCATGTGGGAGCGTGCTCCTTATAGTGTGACAGTGTCCGGTATGTTTATGGATGCATGTGGGAGCGTGTCCCTTACAGTGTGATGGTGTCCGGTATGTTTATGGATGCATGTGGGAGCGTGCCCCTTACAGTGTGACGGTGTTTGGTATGTTTATGGATGCATGTGGGAGCGTGCCCCTTACAGTGTGACGGTGTTCGGTATGTTTATGGATGCATGTGGGAGCGTGTCCCTTACAGTGTGACGGTGTCTGGTATGTTTATGGATGCATGTGGGAGCGTGCCCCTTACAGTGACGGTCTCCGATTGTCTCTCTGCTCTGCAAACACTGAGCACATGACAGATGCCAGAGATAGAGCAAGGAGGAGTTTATGGGTGTACATATGGGGGAGGAATATGAGGCAAGAGGATGAATATGTATGAGGGGGCGGATCGAAGGAGGAGTGGAGGCTGTGCAGGATGCATGAATATGTATGAGGGGGCGGATCGAAGGAGGAGTGGAGGCTGTGCAGGATGCATGAATATGTATGAGGGGGCGGATCGAAGGAGGAGTGGAGGCTGTGCAGGATGCATGAATATGTATGAGGGGGCGGATCGAAGGAGGAGTGGAGGCTGTGCAGGGTGCATGAATATGTATGAGGGGGGCGGGTGCAGGGACACGTGTTACACAGGAGAAATCAGCAGATGCTGCCCTGCACTGAGACCCACAATGCAGTGCGGCAGGAAGTGAAGAAACAGATATGTAAACAATGTGTCCAGGGCTGTAGGGGCCATGCTCCAGTGTAAGACACCTCAAACCTCCTTGGGAACATAGACTTGGCTGCTAAAGGTGAGTAAGATGTTTTAAAAAAAAATAAGTTTGATCCCGGACAACCCCTTTAAAATAATTAATTTACTTATGGAGTGATTATTATAATTCCACTAATGTTAATATACCCTTGTGTGGCGTACATGTACTATATACTCGGGAAGCGGTCCTCTTGGACTCTTCACTTCTAGTTTGGTTCTATTCGTGTCTTGTATCTTCCTTACACTAGAATCTCTCTCAGAGAAATGAGGCGAATGTAAATCCCTCATTTAATCCTAAGGGGCTAGACTGTTCAGGCGATAAATCCATCGGGTTTCCTCCTGTCTAAATTTCCCATCCTAGGACCCAGTCTAGGTTTTTGTATGCCCCACACCTTCAGATTCGGAACATTTCCATGATGTATTTGATGCATATGTCTTGCAAGGGGCGCGTCACTGATGGTATTTACTACACTGAGGTGTTTGGATAGACGCCTTCTAAGTTCTTTGGTGGTTTTACCCACATAGATTTTTGGACGTTCACATTGTATGGCATACACTACTCCCGTAGACTTGCAGTTGATGTATTCCTTAATCTGATATTTCCTAATATTGCCAGGATTCAATAATTCCCTTTTTGGTGACATCATCTTGCAGAAACTGCAGTCCCCACATGGAAAGGAGCCGCTCATTCCAAGCCAGGGGGGTTCATTTTGGTTTTTATTCTGAATAAAGTGACTGTGCACTATCTTCTCTTTTATATTCTGCCCCCTTCTATATGTAATGTCTGGTCTCGGGGTGATGATCTCTTTAAGTTCATCATCTGAGAGCAGTATATGCCAATACCGTGTTAGGATCTTCCGTATCTTCTCATGTTGTCCATCGTAATTTCCAATACATCGTATTATTTTGTCATTTTGAGTTCTGGATTGTCCGGTGCCCGTGACTAAGTTCGTCCTGCTACTTTTTCTAGCTCGGTTATATGCGTAGTGTAGGGTTTTCTTCGGATATCCTCTTACTAGGACTTTTTCATACAGAAGCCCACATTCAGCTTCAAAGCCTTCGATTGTCGAGCAATTCTGTTTCGCTCGAAGATATTGCCCTATCGGGATTCCTTTTTTAAGGCTGGTTGGGTGATGGCTTTTCCAATGTAGGAGGCTGTTTGTTGAGGTGGGCTTTCTATATATGGTGGTTTGTATGCTGCCATCATTCTCAAGGGTAATGGTGAGGTCCAAGAAGTTAATAGTTTTCTGATCTGAGGCCTAGTAGATTGTCATTAAGTTCTCTAACAAAATCAAAAAATTGAGTGCTGGTGCTGTCCCACAAAATTAAAATGTCGTCTATGAAACGACCCCAATAAAGTATGTGATCAGTGTGGTGTTGGTTTGCTTCTGTGAATACTACCTGTTCCTCCCACCACCCTAAACATGGCGAAACATGTCGGGGGGCAGCTAGTGGTGTTAGTGTTTTAGCCAGCTATTGCCTGGCCTGCATTTACGTCTGGGAGATATAGATAATAGGAGTATAGTCCAGGAAGGCAATCACGTTAGGAACAACAGCGAGCAGTACTCAAGTAGAGAGACACCTGACGCTACAGGTGTATAGAGCCATCCAGTGGACGTGCTCGATGACTATACACTATATTGTTATAATAAATAAAAGGCAGGCAGGCAAAATGCTGATAATTGTAATTATAGTGTGATTATAGAGTTCTAAGTAATTTATTTTAAGGACAAGCAATAAATGTTATATTTTAGTCGTAGCAGTTTAGGCTCCAATGCTCTCACTGAATCGCGCATAGGGCAAAGGCATTTACTAGAGTTCCGTTGACGAACCGGGTTCTCCATAGGGCTGTCATGAAGCCCGGTGACCCGGCACTGATGGCCGGGCTTTAGCGTTGCCCTAGCCTGTAAAACGGCTAAAGCACGCCCATCGGAGCCGGTGATGTCACCGAACACACTGCTGGGCAGAAGCCTCCGCCTGGCAGGGCAAGGGAGAGCATCTGGGCATCAAATGCTTCAATGCTAACATCAGCGGAACTGCCTGGGTGAAAATATGGGTATGTCCGGGCTCAGATCTGAACCCGGATAACCACTGGAATATCGAAGCATGTCATGGGCAAGGGATCTTTTATTTACAAAAAAAATAAAACCTGCTGGGCGTAGTCTTCTGCACAGCAGTGATCCCGGTGACGTCACTGGCACTGATGGGCTGGGTTTAGCACTGCCCTAGTCATTTTACAGGGTTGGGCAGCGCTAAAGCCCGCCCATCAGTGTCGGTGACGTCACCAGGATTATTGCTCGGAGGAAGACTACGTCAGGCAGCCCAAAGGAGAGCCCGTTGCGTCAACGCAACTCCTTAAAATGCTTTTGCCCTGCTCGAACTGCTACGATGCGCTTGTCAGAGGGGGCTGTCTGGGTGAAAATATGGGTATGTACGAGTTCTGATCTGAACCCGGACAACCCCTTTAAGATTATGAGCTGGAGCATGTGAGTATTTCTTACTATATTAGGACAACTTTTCCGTGTGATGCTTCCCAAATGGCAAGGGCAATAGATTAAAAACTATCCTTTCAATGGAGAAAATTTCTGGAATTGATTATCTCGTTACTGGGTCTGACGAAATCAGGCTTAGGCCTCATGCACACGACCGTGTCCAGCTCTTGCCCGTTTTGCGGCCCGCATATGGCGGGTCCGTAATATACGGGTGCCTCCCGTGTGCATTCCATATAATGGATGCGAACCCATTCACTTGAATGTGTTCGCTATCATGAAGATGCGGAATGGAGGCACAGAGCGGATCACAACCCCACAGAAGCACTACGTAGGGGGTGCTGTTTATCTCCGTGCCTGTGCACTGAAAAAATATAAAACTTGTTCTGATTTTTGGCTGAACGGACCATCTGATGCGCATCGCTGACCACATTCAAGTGAATGGGTCCGAGATCCACATGCTGCAGCCCCATGGTTGTTGCCCGTGTATTGAGGAACGCAATTTACGGTCCGCAGCACGGCCACGATCCACATGAGGCGACATTTATATAACTTTGAGATTTTATAACAATAAAAAGGCTATCGCATGGTGAGGGGTCCAAAGTGAATGTAAAGAGGTACAATGCTCGCTCCAGTGGAATTAATCATGGTCATGATATGTCGGGGTTCCGCTCTGATTCAGTCTCTTCTGTGTAAGAATTTCTATGTTAATGGCCATAATTATTAGGTACACGTTTTAGTGAGTTGGAATTTAGTTATACCAATTATTATGTGTTTTGTAAAACAATTTTTCTTTTCTTTTATAGAAACCTGTGCCTTAGAAAATTTACTGCAAGTGTATATGGGCTCCTTGGCCAAGGCAATCGAGTACCAATACCGTCTAGTGCTGTCAATCTCATTCGCAGAAAATTTCCAGACCCGCATGGACATTATACATGATTTCTGTGGTTTTTTAGGCGCTCATAATCATAAGTTTTAAATTGTATTTATTTTTGGGTTAGAAAAAAGTATTTGGTCATCCTTAGGCCTCATGCACACAACGCGTTTCGGGGACCTCCCCGAGAGCCACTGAGGAAGGGGAGAGCGGTCCCCGAAACGTGTTTGGCGTAGTTCACCCCCATAACGATTTCAACTGGATACATCACAAAATATTGAAGATATTTTGATAATTGGAGCGCTCCACAATCTTCTACCCAAGAAACGGTCCGACGATAATAGGACTGAACAGGCTACTCTCGCGAGATAATAATCACGTGATACGAAGTCTCGAACGAGGACGCCAACGGCTAGAGAAGAAAGCGGTACGGTGTGGTGAGTAGCGGCCTGGGAGATATATTCTCCGGCTACGTTCCCGATCTCCTACGGGTAAGAAACGCATCATTTGCTTACTCACCACCTGTATACAACCACTACCAACAGCCGTAATAACAGGACTCTTTCTGCCGGACCCGGCCACTGTATGTACACAGTGTGCATAATTGAACGAATGAAGGGGGAATATTGCCTGGAACGTACCCCTATGTATTAGAAGGTGATCTCTGTAATATTTTCTAAACATGGAAGGATCCACCTCTTTGTGTTTATATAAAAGAACTTTGTGCACTCATGCGATTAGCTGACGTCAATATCGCACTTTCTATCATTTATACGTCACTACCCACGTGCGATTGTCCTGCGATTTCTATATTTTATTTTTTATTTTTTGAATGCATTTTATTGTGTGATATTGTGCTGCATTTTATATTCCTCTTTTATCTATTATGTGCCGACTTTATTACTACTGTGTACAATAAATTGCCACTATTCATAGGATCCACATACTGAGTGCCAGTCTTACATTTCGTTTTTCCTATGCAAGAACTAAGCCAAGTTTTAATACCCTACGGCTTCGTTGACATCACCATTCAGCACATAACTGAGCCGAACGCAGCCAAAGGACCCTATAGACTATAATGGGGGCCGTTAGGTTTGTGCTCAGAAGAAGACTTTGAAGCGGAGATAAAAGTCCTGCATGCACAACTTTTGTCTCCGCTCCAAAATCATCTTCTGAGTGGAAACATAAAGGACCCTATTATAGTCTATAGCGGTGATGGCTAACCTTGGCACTCCAGCTGTGGTGAAACTACGACTCCCAGCGTGCTCCATTTATTTCTATAGAGTTCTAAATGCAGCCAAGCAAGGGGGGCATCTTGGGAGTTGTAGTTTTACCAGAGCTGGAGTGCCAAGGTTAGCCATCACTGGTCTATAGGGTCTTTAGGCTCAGTTTTGTGCCAAATCCATCCTTTCTGTTCTCTGAGCAGGAGAACGGAAAGGCTGGACGGTGATGTGAACAAATCCTAACCCTATTTTTTGTTTGTACATTATATTAAAAATGCTAATATCTTCATTCCACTCTTTAAGTGGTCGGTTTTATTCATAATATTTATTTAAAAAAAAAATATATTTAATTAATAAAGTTTAGAAAAAAGTTGTAAATAAAAAACTTTTTACAATTGTAATTGTGCATATTTTCTTTTAATAGATATAAAAAATCCAACCAATTATGATACCACCCATTTTTATATAACCAGCGAATCTACTTCGGATTAATCTTCCTAAGTAGATTTGCATAAAAGTTTGTTCTAATATAGTACAGAGCAGGAGCTCCATACAGGATTAGAATGTATTGGCTCCAATGAGACACATTTTTTTGCTTAGCGAAGTCGGCGAGACCTCGTGGAATAACTTCATAAATTAATTGCTACTGAAAAAAAAAACATTTCCCGAACTCTACTTCGTTTCAAAGGTACCGCTTTGAACTGCAGCCTAGTTCGTGAAACTGTTTTTGACAGTACTAATTAGTTTATTAAGTTATTCCAGGAAGTCTCGCCTGACTTTGCAAAGCAAAAACTTCTGCTCCTTGGAGCCAATACATTCTAATATTGTAAGGAGCTCATGCTTTAGAATCGACTTCGGATTTTTATTTGAAAATCGATTCACTACTAAAACTATATGGAAGCATAGATGACTTGGAATTGATGCTGATTGTCAATATAAGAGTTATTAGTACGGTGCCGGTACTCCAGGAGTGTGGAGCTGTAGAGAAACTACCATAATTATGTCCTGCTCTTAGAGGGTTTGGGAGGGGGGTGGGTTTATAGGGTTGCCTGTTGGTGGGTGGTTACGGGTTTATGTTAAACTTGAGTGTCCTACTTGATTCTATACATAGATATATGCCATGTCTTTTGTAGTCATGTGTTGTGTATTGTATATACTATATATGACTGATATTGTACATGCCTATTGTCTGTAACCAATGTCTTATTGATGCTTGAAAAGTCGAAAAAAAACGATAATAAAGAATTATCTGATCAAAAAGAAAATCGATTCACTCATCCCTAGTTAAAACAACACAACGATAAATAAGGGGTCATCATGGTTCAGAGCTGAACCTGGACATAACCATATTTTAAACAAGGCAGCCCCTCACTTGTTAGCATCGGGGCATGAACTGCTCCGATGCCTTGTCAGGGTGAAAATGGGTATGTCCAGGTTCAGCTCTGAACCATGATAACCACTTTAAAATAATTCTTCATTTACAGAGGTGAACCTGAACTAATCCAAGTTGTAAACAGAAAAGCACCTCCGACTTTTCAGAAAAATGGAGCCTTTCTGGCTCCGCTCTGTTTAGCATACGGCTAGTGCTGTTTGTGAACATCTGGACCAATACTTTATTCTTTCACAGTTCTCGTAGAATTCTACTCAATAAGGGGAACAAATTGATAAATCCGTTTTGAAGGCTTTGCTTTGCTTTTAGATGCTGTGTAATCCTTCAAATGCTGAAATGCATTTTCTAACACTAACAGCATTGTCTATATTTCATCCGCGTACAATCTAGTACTGTAAGGGTTACAACTCAATAGTACGCTATATAACACTATTTTACCACATCAGTGCCGTATGTTCAGGACGTGCGATGTTTGTAGATAATTGAACACTATCGGTAGCCTTCTTCGGCAGGATGTTTTGGCGGGTTATCAGCCGGCCGGATCCGTGCTACTGCTAGAACACCTTGGCGCTGGAAGTCAGATCCAGCCCCATTCACTATAATGGGTAAAGAGGTTCGGCAACAGTACGGTGAAAATGACGCGAGGCGGTAGTAATAAAACTACGTAATGTCTTAGTTCGATTCCCACCACCTATCGGCATTTAGGCCATGTCGCGGCCTGATCTCCGGCCGGACAACATTATAGTGAATTGAGCCGGAGCGGACCTCGGCCGGAAAGGTCAACTAGTAGTAGTACAAACTCACTACGTGAGAACAGCCTGCCGGATCGGTGCTACAACTAGTACTGTTAAATTAGCCTTATACTATCGCTGTGTGTCCAAAGTGTACCACACGTTTGAGGGAATCGGTCCTCAGCATCACTAAATCATATCTTTTAGTGTTTTGTTGTCAACGGCCCCAATCTTTTGATCGTTCCCAAAGAACTATAACTAAAAAAAAAGACTTCCCCCGGCACATTTCTTCACAATGAAAAGGAGAGTTTCTGATCTGAACATGCTATAAAGAATGCCCTAAATCAGGGATGCTCAACCTGCGGCAGCCCTCCTGCTGTTTCCTAACTACAACTACCTGCATGCACTAATATGTGGAGGCTCTCTAGGCATGCTGGTAGTTGTAGCTTTGCAGCAGCTGGAGCGCAGCAGGTTGAGCATCCCTGCATCTGCATGAACAAAGGATGGAATATAATCTGGCTCAGTTCTGTATTTGTACAAGTCTTTACCAAGGTTTATCCAGGTTCATTTCAGAAACCTTACATATAGATAATATCAACCAGGCCGCATCCCCCTGATGTTCGAAAATGAGCCTGTCACGCTGTGTTGTTCTCCTTTTGCCTTGTGCTGAATCCTTTTTATAATAAGAACATTTTGGAAGGCGAGGTGGGCTAATATGCTCCACCGAGTGCTGCCAGGAAGAGGCTTGCACCCTTCAGTGAGCACGGCAACGACACCGGCACTGCTGGTCGTGCTTTACCGATGACATAGCTGTTTTATAAGCTAGGTCATCGGCTAAAGCTCTCCCATCAAAGCAACTGGTGACATCAAACACACTGCTGGGCAGGATCCTTCGCCTGGAAGCAACTGCGGCAGCCCGGTAGCCCACCGCACCTTCAAATATTTGCCTTTGAAACGCGCAAATTAGCCCAAGGCAAAGGAGACCAACATGGCGTGACAGGCTCTGTTTCGAACATCTGGGGGATGCAGCCTGGGTTAAATTCCCGGGACACCAGGCTTAATTTTGAAATCTGGACTGAACCTCTGTAATACACATAGTAAACAAAAATAAATTATAAAAATAATTAAATATTAGATTATGCAAACACAATTCACATTTAGCAGTTGCCTTTCTTTACTTGAGCAAATGAACGCACATTTACATAATATATATTTTAACAACAGTATATTTGTTCAAAAAAGAAAAATATTTATATACCGTACACAATACAAATTGTGAGATTTTAGATGTTATTGGATTAACTCGTTATTAGATTAATTTTCGATCTGGTTTTGGTACAGAAGCAATGTTGTCTGGTAGTTCAGGTGCTTTTGGAAGCCAAGAATGTACTAGTTCCTTTTTTAAAATTCGTATGACATCTTCCATAATATCCAACATAAATTCCTGTGAGATTGGCTCATAAATAGTCTTCACCACCCATGCCTTTCGAAAACTCCACACGACGTCTATAACTGCCTTCGGGGTCACTAGTTGCGGTGGCATGTTTCACAACTGCTCTTTTCGGTTGTGGTCCAGTGTGGCTAATTGTGAACGTGTGATCATGGCATCAATGTAGTATTGTATTCTTTTTGGCCTATATTTCAGGCATACAGTTCGGTATATCTCCAAATCTTGGGTATGACAAAAGCAGGTTAGATGTTTTATATCTTTGTAGGGAAGGATTTAATACAATTTCTCTAAGGAGATCCATTGCTGGGGAATCCACAGTGAGCCATTTGGTAGTAGAAATTTGTTCCTCCATTAGGGGATCGTGAAGGCAAGATGGAAATTCCATTGCTGTCTATTCATGTTCATTGATTCAATAATGAATTCCATCTCATCATAAGCTGTTCACCATCCTCCCCACAAGTCTTAGCTGACCACCACATATGGTTCTTCACCGCTTGCACCCAATGCGCTAAGATAGCTCCACTTCTGGTCTTTGAGGCGCCAAGCACCTTATTTCCCACAGATTTTGCCATATCCCACACATCAAATTGATGGTTTTTATGAGAATAATTTTCACGTATCACCTTACGCACGGAAATATGCCGGTCTGTGTCAATTAAATGGATGTCGATTCCCTGCTGTAAAAGGTAATCGACATTGTTCTTTAATCCAACATTTTCTAGACCAACAGATGTAAGTGTTCAGGGGCGTAGCTATAGGGGGTGCAGAGGTAGCAGTCGCTACCGGGCCCAGGAGCCTGAGGGGGCCCAAAGACCCTTGTGCCACATAAGAAACTGGCATTATAGAAAGTGCATACTGGTCAATTTACACCTCTGGCTGGAGGGATGGGGTTAGGTTAAGAATTTGGCATGAGGGGGTGCCCTTTCAATGTTTGCCTCAGGCAGCACCAAGGCTATGTGCTCCGCTGCCCCTTGCCAACAAGCACTGAGGGAGGGGGGCCCAAGCTGAACTCTTGCACCAGGGCCCGTGAGCTTTTAGCTACGCCCCTGTAAGTGGTGGTACTACCTGTTCCACTGTGAAGCTTAAAATTTTATTGGTTACAAAATCCATCAATGAATAAGTGCAGTACTTTGTGGAAAATCTAGGATTATCAGATCGTTCATCCCCTGCCAGGCAAACTGAGTATTCTTCTATTTCAGATAAGACTTGCTGTTGTTCTTTTTTCCAATGAAAATCAATTGCGGGGAAAATAAATTATTTCTGATTGTCATAGTGGCTGGACTTACCGATAGCCTGCATTTTTAAGATGTTTAGGAAATGTTTTGTTTTGTAGAAGCTGAAACCACTTAGAACCACCGCTGCCGATAAAAGAACATTTCCGATTGGCTTACGTCCATGTTTGGGTTGGCTTTTCTATCTTTTTAAAACATGACCATTTGAACATTTAACCGTTACACTGATCATGCTTCCAATTTTTAGTTTTTTAAATGATATTAGCTTGCCATTACACTTTGATCTTGATTGACAAGGTACTAGTGATAATAGAAGACGTAAAGAACAAACGAAAACTAGATATTTAGCCTCCTTCGCATTGCTAATACTGTCATGCTCCAGATCTTCAAATTCTTCTTCAACGGCTATATCCTCATTGCTATGGACCACAAAACGTTTGTCTAACTCTGTGTCTGATTTGGATGGGTGAAAAGTTTCGTCCTCTGGGTCCTCAATAGTAGTAGCTGTTGGCTCAACAGTTTCTTCCTCTATGTCTGTGTCACGGCTGAGAATGGGGAAAACCCTCAGCCGTGCGATGACAGAGGATGGTAATAATGACTCGGCCAGGAAGACAGAACTAGGGAGCAGGTCACCTCCTATTGCTTCCCTATTCTGATCCTAACTCCTAGCGACATGAGCCAACTTTGAAGGTAGGAGGGCTCATGCTCTGGAACCTCGGGTCCCTACTAGCCCTCCGCAGGTCCCTAGGCTAGGAGCTGGGTAGACTACCTGTTCCTCCTGGACATGGAGAAACAGGAGTCTAAAGATGGCCAAACTATAAAGACAGGGGAAACTAGAACAGTGATATGGCAATGGCAGGTAAGAGCAACTAGTAAAAACACCTACCTGCCACAGACACAGAGCCTGGGACCCAAGTATCAGTGCTGCTGTCCACAAACACAATTGACAGAGCACACACACACCACACAGGACACCAGGAAACCATACACTGCAATCAATAGACATGACACACAAACACATCCTCATAACATCGTGTATAAATAATACATAACAATCACAATTTATAACAACAATTTGTTTATGACCACAAGGGTGGCCCCCACTGGCAGATGGAATACCAGGAGGGTGTCTCCAGCAAAGCATGGCTGAAGAACCCCCTTAGCTTCTGATCACCAAAGAGGCTTTATAGCCCAAAGTGGCCACACCCACACAGACACACAAGGAGAGGGAATTAACCCTTCCAACACTAACAGGGAGTGAAACCACTAAAAGGGGAAGTGACCAAAATCACATCACACTGTAGCTGTTACCGCAGGCAACGACATGGGTGGCAACCATGTCCTGGGAGTCAGCCAGAAGGCCGAGACACTGCCACCCCATGTACATCAAACCAAACGTTGCCACGGACAGCCACAGTGAAGGGAAATGTCACAGTGCACACCTAACATAAGACCTCGTGCACACCAGACATACAAAGTGCATACATACACACACAAACCAAGTGCAACCGCATGCACAACATAGCAAGCTGCAAGGATACAGCTCAGGCTGCTATGCTGCCACATAAATACTGTTGCCAGCGGTAGCCACAGGTGAGGCAAATACCACAGCCCTCACCTGTGATTGACAACAGACCAAACCGCTGAAAACCGCATGCGGTTCAGGAGTCACGACCATGACCGTGACAGTCTGCCACTCTATGTTCTTCAACCACCCCTGAACTCATTCTAGGTGACAATTCTTCAAAGCCTTCAAAAATAGCGGATAGCTGTTCATTGTCCTCAAAATCTGAAATTTAACCGGGGAGATTTGTATCTTGGATGTTAGAGGATAATTTTATCAGTGTTTTTTCTTTCAATGGCGCTGACATTCTGAATAACTCAGAGCTTGTTGTCCCAGTTGCTGTTGTCAGCTCAAGTGTAATTTCTTCCACCATCGGCATATCCTGTGGAAACGGTTTAGTCAATGAAGAAAAACCTTTTGTGGGACCTTTTTGATATTGATTAGAAGATAAAAAAAAAAATTCTTACGAGGATGTTGTGGCGGGGACTGATTTTCTTCATGTTCAGAATCGGTATTTGATTCACACAATAATTTTTCAGGGTCCTCTAAAGATATTGTGTCTTCTAGAACCGTTTCAATACTTCCAATGATTTTACATTGTACTCTTCTATGTTTTCTTTTGAAATATGTTTGAATTTTTTAGTCTTTTTTAATCATGTAATGCTCAGTGTTCTCGGCAAAAGACCGGGTTTGTGAATAAGTTTGAGGATTGTTTACATTTAGTAAATCCATTGTTTCTGGGGTAATTGTTGAAAGCAAAGTTGAGGTGCCAACTATGTCTTCAGTTCTGGAGTAATAGTCATGCTCAAAGTGTATTTGACTTTGTGGCGAAGATCTTGAGCTGATGCCTGGTGTTTGTGTTGAAATTCGTTGAGTTGATAGAGAACTCTTACTTATTGTGTCTCTAGAATGGCAACCAACATTTACATTGGTAAACTGTTTCTCTCCTTGATGATACTAACCAACAAATTGTGCAGAAGAAATTGTGGTGGTGCCTACAGGGATCAAAATAGTTTCGCTGGTGGAAGCAGGATCAAATAGGTTTTGTCTAATAATTTTTTCTTTTTGGTAGTGCCTCATCCTGAGGCTGGCTTCTTTTGGTGGCATCTGTCACGTGTTTTCCAGAAGCAGCATACGGAAAGTTTGTACTTCTCAGAGATAAATTTTGTTCCACGACATGGTAATAAGAAACCGATGATATAGTCGTTGTGACTGTGTTTGTCCTAGTTACCATCATCGTAGTAGTTGAGCCAGTGTTAGCACTAACACAAGGAATTGTGTTTGGGGCAAGGGACATAGATTGTGTTACTGTTTGCCGGCTACTACTTGGCTGTTCCTGCAGTTCTGAGGATGGTTGAAAAAGAGAAGAATGAAATGGAAAAATAGTAGGAATAGCATTTGGTGTTAATCTTCTACGCTCTTCGTGATGTGTACGCATCATTTGAAAAATGTAATGAACACATCCGATAGTTGTCGTGTGCCCTCCTTGATTTATATAACAATTTCTTCAAGATTATGAGTAGAGATGAGCAAATTTCAAAAAAATTAGATTCAGCCAGTTCGCCGAAATTTTCCGGAAAAATTTGCTTTGATGCAAATTAATTCACGATGAATCGCATTAAAAAACAGCTATTTCCGGGCTGCAGAGAGCCTTTATATGGGTGTAGAACACTGGGCCTTGCAGTAACACGCATAGGGAGTCTGCTGTGGTAGTGAAATAATACTGTCAGTCAGTATAACATGCAGATGACAGGCGTCGCTCTTAGAATCACTGAACACTTCACTTATTAGGGCAGTCACGGGGCCAAAACTGACCAAATAACTCAAGTATGAACTCAGCCTTACAGGTAGATGTTAGCGTCAAGAAGCGCACTCCTTTTACACCGTCGTCAGCTGATTCCACATAGATGTCTACACAACCTGTTCTAATAAACTCTTATACAAGTGGAGCCCCCGACAGAGTGTAGAGGGTGTCAGCAGTAAGTTTGTGTTAAGAGGGGGTCAGCAGTAAGTTTGTGTTGACGTCACTGATTATTTTGCCCTTCCTCGTATCTGTCAGAACAATAACCCACATATATCCGTTAACATACCAGACTGCATGGCACTCTGAGGGGCACGCTCCCACATATATCCATAAACATACCAGACTGCATGGCACTCTGAGGGGCACGCTCCCACATATATCCATAAACATACCAGACTGCATGGCACTCTGAGGGGCACGCTCCCACATATATCCATAAACATACCAGACTGCATGGCACTCTGAGGGGCACGCTCCCACATATATCCATAAACATACCAGACTGCATGGCACTCTGAAGGGCACGCTCCCACATATATCCATAAACATACCAGACTGCATGGCACTCTGAGGGGCACGCTCCCACATATATCCATAAACATATTTCAAGGTAACCCTAATATACTGACCTGGCAATCCCTTGAAACCGATGTATAACCACAGGAAAGTGAGATGCTCGCACTGCAGCTCCGAAAGTAGAATGAGCAAAAAAGATTCAGTCCAGGACACAAGTACAGGGCTAAAAATATTTATTTTCAGCTATACAAAAGCAGCCTCATTACATAAATAGGATCACCTTTAATTTTAAATAAACAACAACAAAAAATAGCAGACTGATTACATAAATATTATTACCTTTCATTTCAACTAAACCATTGTTTTATCGTCAGTTTTTTTTTACACAATCAACATGCCATTGTCTAAATGCAATCAGCATGGCCATGTAAATCTATGCAACGTGCTTTGGTGAAAGTAATTCCTTCCGCCCCATTGGCCTGTATTTTACATGGGAGGAGTTTTCTATGCTAAGTAGCATCGTGCTCCGCCTCCTTCATTCATTAGAAAGGACCTTCTATCTTCATTCAGCAGGACCTGCGGTGACATCACCACGCTCAACACATGATGAGCACGGTGACGTCACTGCAGGTCCTGAAGTAAAGACGGTGCCGGCTGCGCGATCACTGACTATGAGAAAATAGGCACTTACGGCTGAGAATTTGCGATATGAAAACGGGGCATCAGAACGGTGTGGCTAAGGTAGGACAGGCATGTGTGTAATATTTATGTCACTGTTATACACTTACACCAATCCTGGACAACCCCTTTAATGTTAAAATACAGGAGGCGGGTACGGCACCTGAGGGGTTAACTGCCGCTGATCGCAGCTCCCCGCCGCACCGCCTCCTGTATTTGTATTAGACGTTAATTTTCATTGGTGGCACACTGCGCCCCTCCCTCCTCCTGTCACTCCGCATTTGCGGCAGCGGTGGCACAGGGGGGAGGGAGAGAGTGACGCCTTCTCCCCTGTGCTGCTGAGGGAACATGGAGCGCGCTGAGAGCAGCGTGCACCATGTTCTGTGCCCAGTATCGAAAAAAGGCAAATCCCGGTATCGAACCCATAGCAGGACAAAAGTATCGATTGGGTATCCATAATTTGATACCCGAAACAACCCTAGACTGGATAGAGTCAGACTGTGCAGGTACACCCCTCTGTACCCTTACTGCAGACTGTGCAGGTACACCCCCCCAACCGGTTACCACCCCTCTGTACCCTTACTGCAGACCGCTAGCTATTCACTCATAACTTCTAGTAGAAATAATAAAGGAACGGCACAACCTAGAGCCATAAGAATAGAGGCTCCATGGGGAATGCATGAAGCTATTAAACCAGGCCTGTCAGGAGGAGGGAGAGGTCCTCTATAAGAGATGTGGGCATCACAAGCGATTCCCACCACAGATATATTACTTAGCTCCGGCATCTAGGTTTACCATTAAACCGCAGGAATGTACATATGGGGTTAATTATCAAAATTTGATGAATTATGAATATCGCATTGTCAAATAAATCAGTAATATTGTCATGATGCTACCAATCTATTTATGATCAATAAATGTCACAGCTCTAGGAAGTAAACACAGAGCGTCGTTACTTCTCCCCATGTCACTCTGGACTCTCCCGCAGTGTGGGTGGAGGTGTGAATACAGTGATAAGAAGCGAGGTTCATGGGGACAGTTCTTCACTGCTCTGGAGGTAAACAAGGCTCTCATTTTGTTCATTTGCTAGATCCAGTATTAAGCCTCTTTCACAGGAGCGTCATGTTTTAGGGCCGGATAAGATGCGGGTGCGTCGCGGGAAAATGCGTGATTTTTCAGCGCGAGTGCAAAACATTTTAAAGCGTTTTGCACGCGCGTGAGAAAAATCGGCATGTTTGGTACCCAGATGGGGATCGGTGTTGTGTAGATTGTATTATTCTCCCTTATAACCATGTTATAAGGGAAAATAATACATTCTTAATACAGAATGCTTAGTAAATTAGGGGGTTAAAAAAATTAATAAAACTAACTCGCCTTAATCCACTTGTTCGCGCAGCCCCGCTTCTCTTCTGTCTTATTTCTTCAGGAGCTGGGTAACGTCACTGCGCTCATCACATGGTTCATCACATGGTTCAGCCATGGTGATGGATCATGTGACAGACCATGTGATGAGCGCAGTGACATCACCACAGGTCCTTTTCCTACTGCACAGCAAAGATGAAGACAGAAGAGAAGCCGGGCTGCGCAAACAAGTCGATTAAGGTGAGTTCAATTTAAAATTTTATTTTTTTAACCCCTCCAGCCCTATTGTACTAAGCATTCTGTTTTAAGAATGCTATTGTTTTCCCTTATAACTATGTTATAAGGGAAAATAATAATGATCGGGTCCCCATCCCGATCGTCTCCTAGCAACCGTGCGTGAAAATCGCACTGCATCCGCATCCGCACTTGCTTGCGATTTTCACGCAGCCCCATTCACTTCTATGGGGCCTGCGTTGCATCAAAAACAAACAAAATAGAGCATTCTGCGATTTTCACGCAACGCACAAGTGATGCGTGAAAATCACCGCTCATGTGCACAGCCCCATAGAAATGAATGGGTCCGGATTCAGTGCGGGTGCAATGCGTTCACCTCACGCATCGCATCCGCGCGGAATACTCGCCCGTGTGAAAGGGGCCTAATCCTACCCAAAAATAAATATTCTAATTAGCTTTCAGGCTGGAGCTACACTGCGACATTTCACATGAATTCATAACGGTCAATGGGGTCACAATGTGACTTGCTGCCGCGGATCAAAACATGCAATCCACTTGCCAATGAAATTTGACTATGACCCGTCTGTAATTTAGGCCGCTTTCACATCTGCGCTTTCCTTTCCGCTATTGAGATCCGTCATAGGATCTCAAAACCGGAGAAAAACCCTTCCGTTTCGTCTCTATTCATTAATTATCAATGGGGGCAAAACTGAACGGAACAGAGAGCACCAGTATGCATTCCATTCTGTTTCGTAGCGTTCCCATGATGCACACAAGGGCGCTGCAAGCAGAGTTTTTGGGCGATTCATGGGATACTACTGATCAAGACAGATCATTTAAAGGGAGTCTGTCATCAAAGTTTCACCTTTTTAACCCTTCCCATAGCTTTCTAGCAGCCTTACAGTTAATACAAACGTTACCTTTATGAACAATCCTGGACTTATAAAACCGGCAAAAAAATTCTTAGTAGCATATGCAAATGAGAGCTCGCAAGTGCCCAGGGGCGGCGTTACCCTCGTAGGTGCCCAGCTAGCTCAGCCTTATCGTCGCTTCCCCCCGCCCATTCTTTCCCTCTGCCCGCTCATCTACTTACTTCTTGTTTCGCCGAGATCCTGCGCACTCAGTCCGTCAGCCGGCGCATGCGCACTGTGATGCCCATTCCTTGCACGGCATCACAGTAATTAATGCGCATGCGCCGGCTAACAGCGCGAAAACACCACAAAGGAGGCGGTCCATCTGCGCATTAATTACTGTGATGCCGTACAAGGAATGGGCATCGCAGTGCGAATGCGCCGGCTGGCCGACGGACTGAGTGCGCAGGCGCGGGATCTCGGCGAAACAAGAAGTAAGTAGATGAGCGGTCAGAGGGAAAGGATGAGCGGGGGGAAGCGACGATAAGGCTGAGCTAGCAGGGCACCTATGAGGGTAACGCCGCCCCTGGGCACTTGCGAGCCCTCACTTGCATATACTACTAAGATGTTTTTTGCCGGTTTTATAAGTCCAGGATTGCTCATAAAGGTAACGTTTTTATTAACTGTAGGGCTGCTAGAAAGCTATGGGAAGGGTTAAAAAGGTGAAACTTTGATGACAGACGCCCTGTAAGTCAATGATGACGGATCTGTTTTTTTGGACATAGAAAAAAACGGATCTGGTGCCCATTGACTTAGAATGGATTTAGTGAAGGACCCGTCCTGATCATTTGGGATATAATACAACCGGTTCTGTTCTAAACGGGTGCAGACAGTTGTATTATATACTCGGTGCTTTTTTGCTGAACCCACGACAGACACAGCAAGAAAGTAGATGTAAACTCAGCCCCAGCTGCTTTATTTTGCAGCCAGATCTCAGCTTTACAAACCGCTAAATGACAGCAAGTTGTGCAACTATTCTGAGGATTGCCGTCTGCAGGGACAACATGTAGCCAGTTATTTATCAGTCTGTTAATAACTAGGTTAAAATTCTTTTTTTGCTGTTATAGCATTTCCCATATTTCAAAAAATGATATAGTTTCTTCTGATTGTCGTGCATTTTCATAAATGTACAATCTTATCTGAAGATATTATAGTCTAAATATCAATGCCCATTGCCTTTAAGTGTAATCACAGATTGAACCAGAGTCTGATATTTCTCTATAGGATTGAAACAGGCCGAGATGAGGTTATGCCGAGTTCAGTTTGGGTAACATGTTTGTAGGGACATAGAGTGTATTGTCTTTTAAAATTATTGTGAGCAGATGTAGTGTATCTGCTAATACTATAATGGGTCCTACAGACATGTATCTGTGAGGGACAACCATTTGAATAGCAATGTATTATTTTACTTCATTACAAAATCATTAGGGACGTCTATTGGGTGTGTGACTGTCCCATTCATGTCTTCACAATTATATTCTATATATTCCTGTGTGGTGTATTTAAATTTGCAACATATCTTAACCAATGACTTATATAATATGTCATCTATGTATAACAGTGTGTCGATGTGTGTGTGTGTGTATATATATATATATATATATATATATATATATATATATATATATATATATATATATATATATATACACACACACACACACACACACACAATTTAGAATATATATTTTAGGCCGTGTATGTCCCACTGACCATATAGACTTTTAAGGTTTAGAAAAGTATTGAAGTTATCTTCCTACTAATTGGATTTCATGAGGAGAGCGGAATATTATTAGCCAGCCGTGTGGGCAAGTTAATGAATCCGGATGTTAAGTAAAAGGAACCATTGTCCATTGTCCCTAAGAAGACAGTAGGAGATGGTGACTCCAACATGTCTAGATTAGGGGTAATTAAAATGTCAGGAAGAAACCCTTAATGCATATTGGGGAGGTTAATAAGGTCATCTGAATATATTATTAGGTATTTAGAATTAATGTTGAAATTGTCATGTGGTACAACAGTGCCATCTAGAGGTAAATTGATAATAGTATGTCATATTCCAAGGGTTAAAATGACATCATTGGTATCTGCATACGAATACACCCATATTGTCGGATTGGAGATCCCTAATCTAGAAGGGGGGGAGTTCTTAGATAACAGGGGGTATAAACTATGCATGAAAACGGTTAGGAGGATCTATCTATCTATCTACACTCTTCAAATGAAACAACTGCAACTAACAATTTACTTCAACATCAAAAAGAAACTTGGATTAATTTTTGTTCTACTGGAAGAGTTTTAAGAACTAATCACACCCGAAACCTGTCCATCCTTGACTTGGTAACGTATGTTATATTTTTGCTTGTGATATTATTAAGATATTCCTCTCGGCGTATTCAAGAGTTCCCATATTGTGGGACCGTATAGTGTTAATCACCTCCCTAATGCTAGTTGTCCTCTTAGCAAAGATGCATATTGCTAATGGGAGATTAGGCATTGTCTGAGTAGAGGAAAACTCTGGGAAATTATATTTCCATAGTCTGGTTGCTGAGTGGGATATAATATCATATTAATATCATTTATATTTTTGATTGTCATAGACTGAGACAGAGTTAAGGGACAACATTTATTGTTCTTGTATTAATCTGTATTTTGTCATGTTATAACCTGTTGGTAAACAGAAAATCCTGAGCTTCTCTTGATGTATTAATTATTGGTCTGTTTGATAAAGATATAGCATTTATTTCTTATCATATGTTACTTTTAATAATTCTGTGCTGATGAGAAAGTGATAGTGGATTACACCACCATCTAGTGGTGGTTTGTTGGTACTGCGTCAATTTGTCTATCCATTGATCTTATGTCAGTTTTATATTGGATTTTTACTCATTTATAAATAAATTATTACATATATTTGCATAATTGGTTGCCCCTTTGTTTTCATTAATTGCAAAAATTAAATTTACAGTCTCAAGATAAAAGAAAGGCGTTTTATGTCCGCCTAGTGGATTTCCTGACTGATTTCCATATTTTATTAACATTTTTATTTTATATAAAAGATATACTTTGACATGATCCAATGAGTTTTATCATTTAAATTCCTTACAAAACTTTAAAACTGCTTCTCTCCTTTGTGACTTGCCTGATGCTTCTTAAGATTGGCTTTAGTAGTAAAACATTTCCCACACTCTAAGCATGCATATGGAGTTTCTCCTGTGTGCATTCTCTCATGTTTAACAAGACTTGATTTATCTGTAAAACGTTTCCCACATTCTAAACATGAATATGGCTTCTCTCCTGTGTGAAATCTCTTATGTGTAACTAGAGTGGATTTTTGTGCAAAACACTTTCCACATTCTGAACATGAATACGGCTTCTCTCCTGTGTGACATATCTCATGGGAAACAAGTTCTGATTTTTGTTTAAAACATTTCCCACATTCTAAGCATGCATATGGCATCTCACCTGTGTGAATTCTCTTATGTCTAGCAAGACTTGATTTATCTGTAAAAGATTTCTCACATTCTGAACATGAATATGGCTTCTCTCCTGTGTGAATTCTCTCATGTTTAACAAAATCTGATTTATTTGCAAAACATTTCCCACATTTTGAACATGAATATGGCTTCTCTCCTGTGTGATTTCTCTCATGTGTAACAAAACTTGATTTACGTGTAAAACATTTTCCACATTCTGAACATGAATATGGCGTCTCTCCTTTGTGAATTCTCTCGTGTGCAACTAGACTTGATTTATGTGTAAAACATTTCTCACATTCTGAACATGAATATGGCTTCTCTCCTGTGTGAGTTCTCTTATGTGAAACCAGACTTGACTTCTGTGCAAAACATTTCCCACAGTCTGTACATGAATATGGTTTCTCCCCTGTGTGAATTCTCTTATGTGAAAAAAGACTTGATTGCTGTAGAAAAGATTTCCCACATTCTGAACAAGAATAAGGCTTCTCTCCTCTGTGACCTCTTTTATGTGAAACAAGACTTGTTTTCTGTGCAAAACATTTCCCACATTCTGTACATGAATATGGTTTCTCCCCTGTGTGACTTCTCTTATGTGTTACAAGTTCTGATTTTTGTTTAAAACATTTCCCACACTCTGAACACGAATATGGCTTCTCTCCTGTGTGAATTCTCTCATGTTTAACAAAACCGGATTTATTTGCAAAACATTTCCCACATTCTGAACATGAATATGGCTTCTCCCCTGTGTGACTTCTTTCATGTATAACAAGACTTGATTTTTGTGTAAAACATTTCCCACATTTTGAACATGAAAATTGCTTATCCACTGTGTGAATTCTTCTGTGTGTAGAATAACTTGATCTCTTTGTAAACTCTTTACTACACTTAAACCTTTTATCCCCTTTCTGATCTGTACTTTTAGTAACAATCTGTGATTGGTTAAGAGATGGTTCCTCATGATTAGGAAGATTATGTGATAGATCTGTATTAGGAAGTTCTGAATGTACATTAACGTTGCCTCCTGAAGAGCGCTGCATGATATCTTCACGTTCTACTTTATAATTTGGTCGTAACATGAAGTTTCCTTTAAAATGTTTACTGGAATTCGCTGTAGAGATAAAAATTGGAATTTGTGTTGTTTTTTTTTTTTGCTAAATCATTGAGCAGACAAACTTATAACATTCCTATTATGCAAGAATTGGATCCAGCTAAAAATAAGGGGGTTATTTATGAAAGGAAAGCCCTTTGTGCCGCAATCTGCGACTTCTCCCCGATCATACCAGGTCTAAAAAAGTGGCTGTGGCGCGAGCAGGGAAGGGCCGGCAGCCCTGTCTCATTTACCATTTTCTATGCCTGTTTTAAGTGTAGAAAATGATCTAAATGTTAGACAGCTCGGTGAGGATGGTGTGTTCAGGGTGGTGTGCAGTGTTAGTTTTCCTCCACACATAGCGTTTTGTATTTAGGCCTTTAGAGCCACCTACTTCTTCCACATGTTTGCCGTGTACCCTACATGGCATGTGGCAAACTGCAAACAGGACTTCTTATGGGCTGCGTTCAAAAAGGACTTTCTTATTGCCACTCTCCCATAAAGGTCAGATTTGTGGAGGACACGACTAAGGCCCCTTTCACACAAGCGAGTTTTCCGTGCGAGTGATATGTGTGACGTGAATGCATAGCACCAGCACTGAATCCTGATCTATATATTTCAATAGGTCTGTGTACGCATCGGGTGTGAAAAACGCATGTTTTATATTCTGTGTTTTTCATGCAGCCCTGGCCACATAGAAGTGAATGGGGTTTCAGTGAAAAACACATTACATCCGGGAGCCAGTGCAGATGCAATGCATTTTTCACGGATGGTTGCTAGGAGATGTTGTTTGTAAACCTTCAGTTTTTTTTATCACGCGCGTGAAAAAACTGAACGCAATTGCAAAACTGACTGAACTTGCTTGCAAAATGGTGCGAGTTTCACTGAACGCATCCGGACCTAATCCGCCACGCTCATGTGAAAGAGGCCTAATAGTTTTCCAGTGTGCGCCCATACGAGATAAAGTGCTTCAGAACTTGACAAAAGATATGCCCAAATAAGATGAGGATGATTGTAAAGCTCTTCTGACCATCTCAGGCCCCCATTGATTACTGTTAGGGATAAACTGGTGCATGTTAAGTTCACACATAGGATCTACTATACCCCGCTTAGACTCTATATTATGGGTACGTTCCCCTTAGCTGAGTTCCCCAGATGTCCTCTGGCATAGGGTACGATACTGCACATGTTTTGGGACTTTAGAGTCTTGCAGGCGTACTAGAGAGAGGTTTTGGAGTTTATGGAGACTTCTTTGGAGAAGCCAAAACATATTAAACCCTAAAGTTTGCCTCTTTGGATTAGTTGACGATCTTCCCCTTACCGTGGCACTACGCACTTTAAGTTACTACTGGACTATGCTAAAAAGGTTATTCTGTATAACTGGAAGAATCCGAACAGACCAACTAGAAATGCCTGACCAGGGCCAGTCTTTGGGGTGTGCGAGCTGTGCGGCCACACAGGGCGCCATGGCAACAGGGGCGCCCGACACAGCCACTGACGGATCTAGGGGCGCGGTAGGGGGTGGCGGCGGGAGATGAACGCTTCCATTGTGGAAGCGCTCATCTCCATAGTTATCTGTATCGCCGTCCTCAGGACAGCGATACAGAAGGCTGTGCTGAGCCAGGGGAGGGAGAGGCGTCTCCCTTTCCCTTCCTCTGATAGGCTGCAGGCCTAGTGCCTGCAGCCTATCAGAGGGCGGCGCAATGACATCTCGCCGCCTCAGCGCGGGACACAGGCCGGAAGAGGCCTGCATCACTGACACTGAGGTAAGTAGAAGTATTTTTTTTACATTTTTATACAGTACAGACCAAAAGTTTGGACACACCTTCTCATTCAAAGAGTTTTCTTTATTTTCATGACTATGAAAATTGTAGATTCACACTGAAGGCATCAAAACTATGAATTAACACATGTGGAATTATATACATAACAAAAAGTGTGAAACTACTGAAAATATGTCATATTCTAGGTTCTTCAAAGTAGCCAACTTTTGCTTTGATTACTGCTTTGCAAACTCTTGGCATTCTCTTGATGAGCTTCAAGAGGTAGTCACCTGAAATGGTCTTCCAACAGTCTTGAAGGAGTTCCCAGAGATGCTTAGCACTTGTTGTCCCTTTTGCCTTCACTCTGCGGTCCAGCTCACCCCAAACCATCTCGATTGGGTTCAGGTCCGGTGACTGTGGAGGCCAGGTCATCTGGCGCAGCACCCCATCACTCTCCTTCATAGTCAAATAGCCCTTACTTTCAACGTTTTCCCAATTTTTCGGACTAACTGACCTTCATTTCTTAAAGTAATGATGGCCACTCGTTTTTCTTTACTTAGCTGCTTTTTTCTTGCCATAATACAAATTCTAACGGTCTATTCAGTAGGACTATCAGCTGTGTATCCACCTGACTTCTCCACAACGCAACTAATGGTCCCAACCCCATTTATAAGGCAAGAAATCCCACTTATTAAACCTGACAGGGCACACCTGTGAAGTGAAGACCATTTCAGGTGACTACCTCTTGAAGCTCATCTAGAGAATGCCAAGAGTGTGCAAAGCAGTAATCAAAGCAAAAGGTGGCTACTTTGAAGAACCTAGAATATGATATATTTTCAGTTGTTTCACACTTTTTGTTATGTATATAATTCCACATGTGTTAATTCATAGTTTTGATGCCTTCAGTGTGAATCTACAATTTTCATAGTCATGAAAATAAAGAAAACTCTTTGAATGAGAAGGTGTGTCCAAACTTTTGGTCTGTACTGTATATGCAATACTTTTACTGGCACATGATGGGGGGGGGGCTGTTATTACTGGCACATGATGGGGGGGGCTGTTATTACTGGCACATGATGGGGGGGCTGTTATTACTGGCACATGATGGGGGGCTGTTATTACTGGCACATGATGGGGGGGGCTGTTATTACTGGCACATGATGGGGGGGGCTGTTATTACTGGCACATGATGGGGGGCTGTTATTACTGGCACATGATGGGGGGCTGTTATTACTGGCACATGATGGGGGGGGCTGTTATTACTGGCACATGATGGAGGGGCGCTGTTATTACTGGCACATGGGGGGGCTGTTATTACTGGCACATGATTGGGGGGTTGCTCTTGTTACTGGCACATGATTGGGGGGTTGCTCTTGTTACTGGCACATGATTGGGGGCACTATAGGGGCATCTACTGAGGCCACAAAGAAGGGGGATTTTATATGGGAGCTCTGTACAGTAGAATTTTATACTGGGACACATTATGGTGGGCACTATGGGGAAGGAGGGAGAGGAGTACTATGGGGTCATCTACAGGGGGCACTAAGAAGGGGTATTTTATACTTGGAAATTAAGGGGGACACTGAGGGCATCTACTGGGGCATTTTATACTGGTACATTATGGGGGGCACTAGAAGGAAGGGGGGAGAGGAGCACTATGGGGGCACTGTATAGGGGTATTTTATACTGGCACATTATGGGGGCACTATGGGGACATTAGCTCAACTGGGGGCATTACAAGGGGGCATTTTTTGCACTGTCACATTATAAGGAGAATTATTTCTACTGGGGGGCATTATGGTGGGCTTTATTACTCCCCCAGGGTATGACCCCCTAGTAGCAGCACCAGCCTCTCCCTGCTCTGCGACCCCTCTGCCCCTTCTCCAAATCCTTATTATGAAATCTTTCTCATTAGGATAAAACACAACATCAGCTCCGCCGAGCCCCCGGCCAAGTGTGGAAGTGGCGACCGAGATCCCCAAGGGCCAAGCCAAGTAACTGTGAGTGTTCATGTGAAATATGTTTCTTATACACATATAGCATACACTGTGCCACACAATATACAGTATACCTCTACACTGTGCCACACAATATACAGTATACCTCTACACTGTGCCACACAATATACAGTATACCTCTACACTGTGCCACACAATATACAGTATACCTCTACACTGTGCCCCACAATATACAGTATACCGCTACACTGTGCCCCACAATATACAGTATACCTCTACACTGTGCCCCACAATATACAGTATACCGCTACACTGTGCCACACAATATACAGTATACCTCTACATTGTGCCCCACAATATACAGTATACCTCTACACTGTGCCCCACAATATACAGTATACCGCTACACTGTGCCACACAATATACAGTATACCTCTACACTGTGCCCCACAATATACAGCATACCGCTACACTGTGCCACACAATATACAGTATACCTCTACACTGTGCCACACAATATACAGTATACCTCTACACTGTGCCCCACAATATACAGTATACCTCTACACTGTGCCCCACAATATACAGTATACCGCTACACTGTGCCACACAATATACAGTATACCTCTATACTGTGCCCCACAATGTACAGTATACCTCTACACTGTGCCCCACAATGTACAGTATACCTCTACACTGTGCCCCACAATATACAGTATACCTCTACACTGTGCCACACAATATACAGTATACCGCTACACTGTGCCCCACAATATACAGTATACCTCTACACTGTGCCCCACAATGTACAGTATACCTCTACACTGTGCCATACAATATACAGTATACCTCTACTGTGCCCCACAATATACAGTATACCGCTACACTGTGTAGTCTGTTCTATAAGCACCCTTGTTCTGTGGCGGCGGACAGAAAATAATCTGGAAGTGCCCCTCCCGAGACCAGGCTCTGGATCCACCACTGCACACACCTCTTTGTGTATGTTCAGGTGAACCGGGGGGGGGGGGGGGGGGGCACAGGGCGCCTGAACACCTAAGTCCAGCTAGAAATGCCTGCCTTACACCGGTGACTGTGCTGCTCCCACTGTATAAAGTTACCTCATTGTGCAGAGGTTGCCCGGATAAATGTGATGAAGTTTGGGAACCTTGGTTACGGGTCTCCCACTGGCCTGGGACCTGTGACTCCCCGATCAAGTCTCTCATAGACGGTTGCACTTCCAGACCCCCCTCCCCATCATTGTTATATTTTTTTTTTACTGCATCTTTTGTACTATATGCCTTCCATACTTTGTTTCTTTGAATAAATGTTCCGGTGGACAGATTCTCCCACTTCAGCTGTGGAAGTCTGCAGCTCCTCAGGGGTGTACATGGGCGTCTTGGCTGCTTCTCTTATCAGTACAATAGTACTTTGTGCTTCTCTATCACATAAAATCCAAATAAAATACATTAAAAGGGGATTCTGCAGAGCCGATGCGGGTCCTGTGACCAGCGACGTCATCCACCGGGCTCCCTGTGCGGACGTTTTATGTACAGGCTTATCCCTGCCTGAGCGAGGGGCCCGGCTCTGTACACGAAACATCAGAGCCTGAGTGTAGGATGGAAAAACGTGCTGCGCTACGCTTCCCCATGTTGCAGAGTCCTCGTACTGGATGTCCCAGTACGGCATCTGTTGTGTATGTTGATCGGATGACAAAAACCCAGCCTTACGTACCCGATCCAGCACTTCCGTTATTTTCATTGTTCTGCTCCATTAGATGAGAAGAACAACAGAAATAAATAGCGCTGGTGTGAATGGGGCCTAAGAGGTGGGGATTTATGCAGGGACCATTACTGGTCTAACAGCAGGGACTCATAGCCAAGTGATAAAGTCCAGTCCAATATGGCGGATCTTCCCTGTACTTTATCACTTGGCTATAATAGCCCGTCTGCATTCACTACATACTGCTGCACATACATGCGTGTGATATGTGCGGTGCAGCGCGTGATATGTGCGGTGCAGCGCGTGGTGCGTGTGTTGCATACGGTGCAGCGTGTCAAGTGTGCGGTCCAGCGTGTGAAGAGTACGGTTGTAAACATTGTAGTTTACTATACCAGCCCGACAGATACCAATAGGACACCACTTACCATATGGCAGGAGATGAGCCTTGTGTCACTGCACACACGTGTATACACGTCACATGACGGCTCTTACCCTGTGATATAAAAGGCTGGTGCTCCTCCATTACATGTCACTGCACACACGTGTATACACTGCACATGACGGCTCTTACCTTGTGATATAAGAGGCTGGTGCTCCTCCATTACATGTCACTGCACACACGTGTATACACTGCACATGACGGCTCTTACCTTGTGATATAAGAGGCTGGTGCTCCTCCATTACATGTCACTGCACACACGTGTATACACTGCACATGACGGGTCTCACCTTGTGATATAAGAGGCTGGTGCTCCTCCATTACATGTCACTGCACACACGTGTATACACTGCACATGACGGCTGTTACCCTGTGATATAAGAGGCTGGTGCTCCTACATTACATGTCACTGCACACACGTGTATACACTGCACATGATGGCTCTTACCTTGTGATATAAGAGGCTGGTGCTCCTCCATCATGGCCTCCTTGTACAGATCCTTGTGTCCTTCTATATACTCCCACTCCTCCATGGAGAAATAGACAGTGACATCCTGACACCTTAGAGGAACCTGACAACACAATGACACCGTCATCACCCAGACCCCTCCAGTGCTGTTACTGGAGAATTTCCCAGCATTCCCAGCAGTGTCACCTCTCCAGTCAGCAGCTCCATCATCTTGTGGGTGAGTTCTAGGATCTTCTGCTCATGTATCAGGGGGTGAGGGGGAGGCTCTGTGATGGGGGGAGGGGTCCTGCTCCGCCCTCCTGACTCCTGGAGATGGATGATGGGAGTCACACAGTCCCCAGATGTCTTCTTCACTATTGTGTACTCCTGTGGATGGAGAGAGACACTTAGGGAATAAACCCTTCAGGGGCCATGTGCTCTCCTCCGGCCCTCTCCTCCTGGGTACAACGTGCCTACTTACCTTCTCATGGCTCCTACAACATGACTATTGGTCACTGGTCACATGATACATCACTCACCATACTGGGGGCTGATCTTCAGGTTGTCCGTCACTTGGAAGGTCTGGGGGCCGTTCTCCAGGACCCTGGACTCTTCCTATCACTTCCTATGATGGATTCTCCTTCCCGATGTCTGACTTGTTACAGAATACAATAAAGAGGAGAGAAATCTAGAAAAGTTTACCTCTCCGCTCAGCAGGGAGACGATCTCCAAGGTGAGGTCTAATATTCTTCTGCTGATCTCCTTCCTGTCCATCCTTGGTGGCTCATTCAGGAGAAGGGTCGTATTGCTGGTTTTCTTCCTCCCCCCTCCAAAAAAAGAAATAAAGGTTAATCAGTGAGTCCAATGTCCACTATAATGAAGCTGAGAAAAAGTACAACTCATCCTGCAAAACCGAGACCCTCATAAATCTGCACTGATGGGAAAAGCCCTGAGCTCCGGGTGCATCTAAGCTCCTGGCAGTGCAGTGTGTATCTAAGCTCCTGACAGTGCAGTGTGTGGAGGCAGGAGTCTCTGAGCTCCCTGTGTATCTAAGCTCCTGGCAGTGCAGTGTGTGGAGGCAGGAGACTATGGTCCCGGCATGTACTGAGTTTCTCAGTTGTTGACTTGGGCCGGTCGGCGCATAGTCCACTGCACACACAGATCGCACTTGGAGAAGAATACTTGTGTCTGAATCAGGCCTAAGGAAGCCGTAGACCTTCAATAGAGGTGGGATTAACCCTTCTCCTCCTGGAAGCTCTTCCTCCAGGACCTCATACAAATACTCCAGTGTCATGTCTTCTGGATCGGGAGAGGTCAGTGAGCTGCTGCCAGGAATGGGCACGCTGAATTCAATATTCCTGATCCTTATTTCCCCTCACATTATCTTTTTTGGGTGTAATCAGGAGCCCCTCATACACATCAGATACTCGCCCAGCCCTGCCAACATCAGCCGAGGGTAATTTAATGTGAATGGACATTTTTTTTTTTTTATTCAATATTGTTTATTGAATCCTATAAAACATCCAGATAAAACTGGTCTCTGGTAAATTCTGCTCTTCATTCAAATTAACTTTTACAAAGATCCCCTCAGTGTGAGCAGAAACAGGAGGTGGCAGTCCGGGGTCACTCCTGTCCAGATCTCTATTAACTCTCTATCTCCTCCCCTGCATCCAGGTAGTCACAGACGTCCCATACATCTGCAGTGGCAGGGTTTGTGGTGGCCCCAATGCCACGCTGGGTCCCTCAGACACTGTCAATGTGTCACCATGTGTTTCTGCTTTCCAATGGGAAATAAGTCCAGAGAGTCGGGGTCTGCAGTAACCTGTCACGGGTAGTACGGGGAAGGAAAGACAACCAAAGGGAACCACAACTAAACAACGAAAGACCGGGCCCCAAACCTAGGGAATAAAGAGATCACCTCCTAGCATTGTCACGGATGGTGTAGCAGAAAACAAGAAGTTACAAATAAGGATCCGACTGGCTTGATCCAAAACTAAGGAACAAAAGCCCTGAAGCTCTCCCTGTCTTCTCAGCCCATGCAAAGATCTCAGTTATAGAAAGTTGCATGTCTACGTACCTAGACTGAGTGACACCTGCAAACCCTAAAATAGTGGGGGGACATGACTACCGGCTCCCTGCACTTAATATGGAGGGAGTCAGGGTCACCTAGAATCAAGCCAACAGAAAAACAACAAAAATAGAAATAGACTTATCTGTAAAACCAGCTGTAGCAACTTCAAGCAGAGAACACAAACCAGGAAGTAATATAAACCGCAAAGTGAGGCAGTATGGGAGGAGATATATAGGGAGGCAATCACTGCTAATAGATGACAGCTGGGAGAGGGAGGAGAGATGTCAAAGCGAAAGCAAAACAAAATAAGATCATGCAGGAGGTACTGAAGAACGTCTATCAGAACTTCTCAGAGATCTGGCGGTGACAAGCATTCCCTGATACACTCCCTAAGCTGCTAACAACATGTGCAAATCTCAATGGTAGAAATGCACATGAACCTGAGATTGCTGAAACACTGCACCAAACCCTCAGATTAGGGAACAGGGAAAGAGGCAACTGGCTCCTTCCCAACTGAAGGAGCTAGTGTCTCCCTGAGGCCTAGTCAGGACAGACACACTAAGAAAAGGGAAAGGACTTAGCCTGAGATGTAACTGGAACAGGAGAACCCACACACAAGCAGAGCACTCCACAGAAGAGCTATCAGCCGTAAGGAAGCAAGTGAGAGGCGGAACACATAAAGAGCCACCTGACTGATAATGAGCAGCATCTGCGAAGGGTGGAAACCTGTCAGCAACAATGAAAACAAGAGAGATCTGTCAAATAAACTCCTGAGTCTTCCGTCTATTTGAACTTCTAAGATCTCTCCCAGGGTCGGCGGTGACAGTACCCCCCCTCCTTCTACAGGTGACCTCTGGGCACCCAGGACCAACTTTATCAGGGTGGGCTATGTGAAAGGCCGTCAGAAGCAAACTGGCATTCACATCAGTCGCCCGGACCCACATTTTCTCCTCCAGACCATAACCCTTCCAATGAACGAGGTATTGAAGGGAAACCCCGAAGGACAACTCTGGAAATCTGAAACTCCAGATTCCCGTCAACCAAAGACAGGTGGAGGTGGCAAGGAAGATGGTACAGCAGGTTCCACATAACTCTTTAACAAATATTTATGGAAGAAATTATGGATCTTCCAAGCTTGCGGAAGTTCAAGGCGAAAAGAAACCGTATTAATAATGGCAGAGATCTTGTATGGACCAATAAATCTTGGACCTAACTTCCAGGATGGCACCTTCAACCTAATGTTCTTAGTGGACAACCACACCAAATCACCCACATTCAGGTCCGGACCAGACACACGTTTCTTGTCAGCCATACATTTATACATATCGCCCATGTTTTTTAAATTGATTAGAATTTTCTGCCAGATAGATGACAAGGAAGAAGCAAATCTCTCCTCATCAGGTATACCAGAGGAATTATTCCCAGAGAACATACCAAACTGAGGGTGAAACCCATATGCACCAAAAAATGGTGACTTATCAGTGGACTCCTGACGACGGTTATTCAAAGCAAATTCAGCCAAAGACAAAAATGAGGACCACTCCTCCTGATTCTCAGCAACAAAACACCTCAAATATGTCTCCAGATTCTGGTTAGTGCGTTCAGTTTGTCCGTTCGACTGAGGGTGAAAAGCCGAAAATACAGATCCAATTCCAAGACCGCACGGACTTGGATGTGATTTGGATGTAAATGCCCTCAAATTAAAGCGGACAGTCTGCAGGTAAAGCACATCTTGTTTGTTTCATTTCAAATCCATTGTGGTGGTGCATAGAGCCAAAAATGTTAGAATTGTGTCGATGTCCCAATATTTATGGACCCAACTGTAACTTATTCTCCCAGAGGATCAGCAAGACTTGTCTTAAATGATCCTGATGACTCTCCAATATGTCATCTAGGTATACGACAACAAACCTTCCCACCAAATGATGAAAAATGTAATCGATGAAATGTTGAAATACTGCCGGGGCATTGGTCAAACCAAAAAGGCATGACCAAGTTCTCAAAATGACCCACAGGAGTATTAAAAGCTGTCTTCCATTCATCCCTCTCTCTGATCCTTACCAGATTATATGCCCCTCTTGGGTCTAATTTAGAAAACACCTTAGCTCCAACAATCTGGTTGAACAAATCTGGGATCAGGGGAAGGGGATAAGAATCGGAAATCTAGACACGGTCTCAATGTCCCATCTTTTTTCTTTACAAAAAAGAACCCCGCCGCTATAGGTGACTTAGATGGTCTGATGGGTCCCTTTGCCAAACTCTCAGTAATATACTTTCGCATAGCAACTCTTTTGGGTCCAGAAAGGTTATACAACCAAGACTTTGGCAACTTAGCTCCAGGAATCAGATTGACAGGGCAATCATATTCTCTATGAGGGGGTAACTCCTGATCCACACTCTCAGCGAACACATCAGAAAAATCAGAGAGAAACGGGGGTAACATTTTAGTGGATATCCCAGCAAGAGATGTGACGAGACAGTTGTCCATACAGAAATCACTCCAACCTTTGATCTGTCTCGCTTGACAATCAATGGTCGGGTTATGTTTGGACAACCATGGCAATCCTAGCACCAGAGGAGCCGGCAGACCCTTCATTATAAAACAAGAAATACCCTCAACATAAGAATCCCCCATTCTTAAATGGATATCCTGCACCATGTGAGTCAAATATCTTTGAGAAAGGGGAGCAGAATCAATAGTGAACACTGAGATCTCTTTGTCCAGTGCATTAGATTTAAAACCATGCATCAGGACAAACTGGTAATCCACAAGGTTAACCCCTGCCCCGCTGTCCAAAAATACCTCTACATTAATATTTTTGGAATCTAGCGCCACCCTGGCAGGCAGGAGAAAACAGGTACTACCGGTAAAAGACAAGATCATGCTCTCAGATTCCCCAACTACTCTGCCAAGAGTTAGAGAACAAAACTTATTGGTAACTCCTTTTTTTTATTTTATTCTCGCCTTGATATTTTAGATAGGGACAAACATTAACAAAACGACCCTCTTTACCACACAAAAAATAACGTTTCTTTCTAGCCCTGAAGTTCTTATCACCAGGGTCTGGAGAGACCCGTCCCAATTGCATAGGTTCATCTCCAAATATGGGCTCAGGTGTCTCAGTACCCAGAGTGTCAGAGGGGACCGACCACCCTTCAGGTAATATGTCCCGAGAGAACAGAGTTTTGCACCTTTCCCTCAGACGTCTATCAATTCGTACCGCAAGAGACATGGCAGCTTCTAATGAAACAGGATTTTCATGGAGTGCTAGGGCATCTTTTAGTCTCTCAGATAGCCCCTGACAGAACTGACTCAAGAGAGCAGGGTCATTCCACTCTGAATCAGTTGCCCACCTCCTGAATTCAGAGCACTAGGACTCAGCAGACCGATTTTCCTGTTGCAAGCCGCGCAACATAGATTCAGCCAGAGAAACTCGGTCTGGGTCGTCATAAATAAGTCCCAGGGCTCTGAAAAAATCATCCACCGACCGGAGGGATTTGGATCCGGGCGGCAAAGAAAAGGCCAAGAATTGAGCGTCACCTTTCAATAAAGAAATAACGATCCCCACCTTTTGACTCTAGTCACCAGAGGAGTGAGGGCGTAAGCGAAAATAAAGTTTTACAAGACTCCCTGAACCGAATGAAGTTGTAACTTCCTCTGGCAAATCGGTCCGGGGGGGCGATTTTAGGTTCAGAGCAAGGTCTGGACCCCACTGCGGAGACAGATGCCCGACACCTTGCAACAGATTCACGGAGGTCTGCTACCTCCAGCGACAACCCCTGCATGCGATCCAGCAGTGAAGAGACAGGATCCATGACAACACAGAGCAGGGGAAACAGTAAAGGTATTCGGCGGCCTTTAATGTCACGGGTTGTACGGGGAAGGAAAGACAACAAAAGGGAACCACAACTAAATAACAGACTAGGCCCCAAACCTAGGGAATACAGAGGTCACCTCCTAGCAAACCCTGACTCTCTCCCTAAGCTGCTAACAACATGTGCAAATCTCAATGGTAGAAATGCACATGCACAGGAACCTGAGACTGCTGAAACACTGCACCAAACCCTCAGCTTAGGGAACAGGGAAAGAGGCAACCGGCTCCTTCTAAACTGAAGGAGCTAGTGTCTCCCTGAGGCCTAGTCAGGACAGACACACCAAGAAAAGGGAAAGGACTTAGCTTGAGATGTAACTGGAACAGGAGAACCACCACACAAGCAGAGCACTCCACAGAAGAGCCATCAGCCGCAAGGAAGCAAGTGAGAGGCGGAACACATAAAGAGCCACCGGCGGTCACATAACCAGGGTGTTTCTTTACTGAAGGAATTCAGGTGAAAAACAATACAGGCAAGGCGTAGGGCTGGCTTCTCCAGTCTCCTCCCTGGCAGAAGAAAGGTTTGATGCTGAGGAAAGGCCTGACCTAGCTGTCCCCCCCCCTCTCTCTCTCTCAGAAGGCTGTTACCCTGGCTAAAGGCTGGAGATCCACGGTCTGTAGCTCAGAAGTCCGGGTGGCTCCTTGGTCACAGGGCTGTTGACCCATGATCTGAGGCTCAGCGTCCCCATCCCAGTGTCTTCTTCTGGTTACTCACGCAGACTGGCATGAGTCTCCCCTCCAAGCACTGGTCCCTTACTGCAGCACACTAGTCGCTATGACTGCTCTCCTTATATACCATTTCTTTCTAAACTAGACCCTTTTAGTGTGAGGGGTGGAGTGGAGAAACTCAGCACAAACAGATATATTGCTACAACTCCCGTCATAGACTTCTGTTAGAGCTTCAATGATACCTAATGGGAATGACACAGCAGTTTTTCCAGACAAAAACAAGTCTTCAGACATAACAACAGAGCAAAACCAGAAAGTCACAAGGTCAGGCTGTCTGGATTTGGTGGTAAACAAATCTGGATTTTCCCCTCCAAAACATGGTCTTCTTTAAACCTTACGGTAGTTGTGGAGAATTACCAGCTTCTCATTCAAAGTCTGAAAGTTCTCTCAGTATTCTTTAACCCTTTCCACAGAGCCTTGCAAATACAGTGCAAATGAACAGGATATATATCACAAAATACATATAAAATGCAGTTAAACAGTATTAAACAGTGCAAGTTAACCCTTTCAAGAGAAATAAAGTCGTTGAATGTTAAAGTTGATGTCTTTGCGTAGGGGGAACAGGGCAAATGTCCACAAATGTCCAGACTTTAAAGTACCCCTGCTCCAGGGCACTAGACATCTACCCCCATCCCCCGATCACGTCAAACCCATAGAGACGACAATTTAACCCCTTACATGCCTCATTGCCAGACTCTACCCCCCCGCACCTGCCATCCTGGGCATTAAAGTAACTTTTACAAAGCCTTTCCCTGGTGAATACAACAAACAGGTATTAACCCCTTTATTACTGTACCAGCCTGGCCCATCAGACCTCATGATAATCTCTATATCTGTGATCGGTCTCCACAATCTGAAGGGAGCACTAGCCATCCCACCACCTCTCACCTAGAGGGCATTTGGCCACCCGTACATACAGAATTCTGGGAAGTCTGCACAGGACAGAGCGCCCTATGTACAGAACTTCTAGACTTGCAGGTGTCAGCCATCGAACCTAAAAAGGAGGGTTCCCCCTTATAAAGAGAGTCAAATACATCTGTATATCACTGCACACACGTGTATACACTGCACATGACGGCTCTTACCTTGTGATATAAGAGGCTGGTGCTCCTCCATTACATGTCACTGCACACACGTGTATACACTGCACATGACGGCTCTTACCTTGTGATATAAGAGGCTGGTGCTCCTCCATTACATGTCACTGCACACACGTGTACACACTGCACATGACGGCTCTTACCCTGTGATATAAGAGGCTGGTGCTCCTCCATTACATGTCACTGCACACACGTGTATACACTGCACATGACGGCTCTTACCTTGTGATATAAGAGGCTGGTGCTCCTCCATTACATGTCACTGCACACACGTGTATACACTGCACATGACGGCTCTTACCTTGTGATATAAGAGGCTGGTGCTCCTCCATTACATGTCACTGCACACACGTGTATACACTGCACATGACGGCTCTTACCCTGTGATATAAGAGGCTGGTGCTCCTCCATTACATGTCACTGCACACACGTGTATACACTGCACATGGCGGCTCTTACCCTGTGATATAAGAGGCTGGTGCTCCTCCATTACATGTCACTGCACACACGTGTACACACTGCACATGACGGCTCTTACCTTGTGATATAAGAGACTGGTGCTCCTCCATTACATGTCACTGCACACACGTGTATACACTGCACATGGTGGCTCTTACCTTGTGATATAAGAGGCTGGTGCTCCTCCATTACATGTCACTGCACACACGTGTACACACTGCACATGACGGCTCTTACCTTGTGATATAAGAGGCTGGTGCTCCTCCATTACATGTCACTGCACACACGTGTATACACTGCACATGACGGCTCTTACCTTGTGATATAAGAGGCTGGTGCTCCTCCATTACATGTCACTGCACACACGTGTATACACTGCACATGACGGCTCTTACCTTGTGATATAAGAGGCTGGTGCTCCTCCATTACATGTCACTGCACACACGTGTATACACTGCACATGACGGCTCTTACCTTGTGATATAAGAGGCTGGTGCTCCTCCATTACATGTCACTGCACACACGTGTATACACTGCACATGACGGCTCTTACCTTGTGATATAAGAGGCTGGTGCTCCTCCATTACATGTCACTGCACACACGTGTATACACTGCACATGACGGCTCTTACCTTGTGATATAAGAGGCTGGTGCTCCTCCATTACATGTCACTGCACACACGTGTATACACTGCACATGACGGCTCTTACCTTGTGATATAAGAGGCTGGTGCTCCTCCATTACATGTCACTGCACACACGTGTATACACTGCACATGACGGCTCTTACCTTGTGATATAAGAGGCTGGTGCTCCTCCATTACATGTCACTGCACACACGTGTATACACTGCACATGACGGGTCTTACCTTGTGATATAAGAGGCTGGTGCTCCTCCATTACATGTCACTGCACACACGTGTATACACTGCACATGACGGCTCTTACCTTGTGATATAAGAAGCTGGTGCTCCTCCATTACATGTCACTGCACACACGTGTATACACTGCACATGACGGCTCTTACCTTGTGATATAAGAGGCTGGTGCTCCTCCATTACATGTCACTGCACACACGTGTATACACTGCACATGACGGGTCTTACCCTGTGATATAAGAGGCTGGTGCTCCTCCATTACATGTCACTGCACACACGTGTATACACTGCACATGACGGCTCTTACCTTGTGATATAAGAGGCTGGTGCTCCTCCATTACATGTCACTGCACACACGTGTATACACTGCACATGACGGCTCTTACCTTGTGATATAAGAGGCTGGTGCTCCTCCATTACATGTCACTGCACACACGTGTACACACTGCACATGACGGCTCTTACCTTGTGATATAAGAGGCTGGTGCTCCTCCATCATGGCCTCCTTGTACAGATCCTTGTGTCCTTCTATATACTCCCACTCCTCCATGGAGAAATAGACAGTGACGTCCTGACACCTTATAGGAACCTGACAACACAATGACACCGTCATCACCCAGACCCCTCCAGTGCTGTTACTGGAGAATTTCCCAGTATTCCCAGCAGTGTCACCTCTCCAGTCAGCAGCTCCATCATCTTGTGGGTGAGTTCTAGGATCTTCTGCTCATGTATCAGGGGGTGAGGGGAAGGCTCTGTGATGGGGGGAGGGGTCCTGCTCCGCCCTCCTGACTCCTGGAGATGGATGATGGGAGTCACACAGTCCCCCGATGTCTTATTCACTATTGTGTACTCCTGTGGATGGAGAGAGACACTTAGGCCTCGTTCACACTTCAGTGTTTGGTCAGTGATTTCCATCAGTGATTTGTGAGCCAAAACCAGAAGTGGAGCCTCCACAGACATGAGGTAGAAGGGAAAGATCTGCTCCTGTTCTGTGTTTAGAGCTGCACCTGGTTTTGGCTCACAAATCACTGATGGAAATCACTGACCGAACACTGACGTGTGAACGAGACACTTAGGGAATAAACCCTTCAGGGGCCATGTGCTCTCCTCCGGCCCTCTCCTCCTGGGTACAACGTGCCTACTTACCTCCTCATGGCTCCTACAACATGACTATTGGTCACTGGTCACATGATACATCACTCACCATACTGGGGGCTGATCTTCAGGTTCTCCATCACTTGGAAGGTCTGGAGGCCGTTCTCCAGGACCCTGGACTCTTCCTATCACTTCCTATGATGGATTCTCCTTCCCGATGTCTGACTTGTTACAAAATACAATAAAGAGGAGAGAAATCTAGAAAAGTTTACCTCTCCGCTCAGCAGGGAGATGATCTCCAAGGTGAGGTCTAATATTCTTCTGCTGATCTCCTTCCTGTCCATCCTTGGTGGTCATTCAGGAGAAGAGGAGAGAACTGGAGGAGCTGGAGGCTTCTAGTACTGCAGGCGCCTTTATGAGAAGAGGAGAGGAAATCATCCAGAGGACAAGACCAGATGTCACCTCCAGAACCGCACTTCCTGAGCCTGGAGGGGCCCCGCTTCTCAGAGCCCCCACCACATGGATTCCAGGGGCCCCAACATGGAGATTTCTGGTGGCTCCACAGGAGATAAATGTCTGATAGATGCAGGTCCCACCTCTGGGCTGTGCTCAGCTGTGTCCACAACTCCTAGAGAAGAGACTGGAGAGAGCTGAGCTCAGGCCGGGCCCAGCTCCATTCATTCTCCTCCTGGAGGTAGGGGCCCCATCAGCAGGACAGTCAGGGGCCAGCAAATGATGACAACCCCCACTATCCCCACTACTACTCCCCCATCATACTAAGCTGAGGAGCGGAGAAGGATTCCTTGTGTGTAATGGAGGAGAATCTCCAGAGGTGACATGTCTGAGCTCTCCACCACACTGTCTCCTCACAGCTCATCTTACCTGCAGGCTGGAGGAATGGCTGATACCAGAGAGAACAAGAGCCCTGACTACCGACCAGGACCTGCCCAGTATCTGCTGCACTGCCAGAGCTGAAGGACCTGCCCAGTATCTACTGCACTGCCAGAGCTGAAGGACCTGCGGTGACGTCACTGTCATGTGATCAGTGCAGGGGGCGGGGCTTAGGAGAGGATGTGGTGAAGGACCTGGGGTGACGTCACCGTCATGTGATCAGTGCATGGGAGAAAGAGGGTAGATGCTAGAATGGAGTTGTTAGAAGGAGGTCTGTGACGTCACAGGTCACATGCTCCTTCATGGTCACATGACAAACCCAGCAGCTTGTGGAGGAGGAGGGGCTGTGTGTAAGGAGCCCAGTGAGGGGGATGGGCTGCAGTCCTGGAGGACACAGAGCTTCATATGGAGCTCATATATGAGGGGCAGGTGGAGCACTCAGGGGCCATGGGGTTAAGGGGCAGGGCCGGACTGGCCTACCGGGAAAATTCCCGTTAGGCCGGTAGCTCTGACTGCCGCACGGCCGGCTGTGCCGACAGCGAGGAGGCTGAGGCTCCTTGGCCGGTGCAGTAACAGAGGAGACCATTCCCCCCATCAGCACGGCTGTCTGGCACGGACATTGCCTGGAGCCTGACTCCTCCCACACATGTGACTGATCACGTGATCATGACATCACACAAGGTCCTTTAGCCTGGTAGCTGCTGCTTGTGTGGAGCTGTCATCAGGCTGTTCAGCGCTGTCAGGTAGGAGGCTGACGAGGTCTAGTAGCCACACTGATGCTTCTATGATAATACTTCAATAGCAGCATCGAGGATGCACAGTCTCAGGCTAGAGGCACAATTATATAATCAAATGATCAGCCACATTCAGCAGTCCTGCCATACTGACAATGCCAAATCCAACCTGAGAGATCAAACTTCTGGCAGACAACAGTTTTCTATCATTGATCACATATAAATTCTCAACCCTAGCCAGCCAAAATTATCAACAGCTTTAAAAGATTGATGACTGGGCCCGGTGTTCTGCCAGATTCCTATACCTGGCAGAATGCTATACCCGGAAGTGACGCGGCCGCATCGGGATCAGCTAGAGGAGGGTGTGTGTGGATCTGCGCAAGCGCAGATCCACTGGATTCGTAAAAATAATTGCACTGCCGTGGGAGAAGCACCTACTTCATTTGCATGCGCAAAACTGTATACCGCGCGTGCGCACTCAGGGGTAGGTAGATTTTTCAGTGCAAAATGTTCTATCAGATCTCCCTACCCCTGAGTGCGCATGCGCGGACACATCATCTGGAGCAGTTCAGCCTCACCACATAGCAGAGGTGATTGCAGGATATTGGGGTGGTGGGATCACCACATAGCAGAGCTGAGTGCGCACGTGCGGAGTACGGTTTTGCGCATGCAAATGAAGTAGGTGCTTCTCCCGCGGTGGTGCAATTATTTTTACGAATCCACACACGCCCTCCTCCAACTGATTCCGGTGCGGCTGCGTCACTTCCGGGTATAGCATTCTGCTAAGGTATAGGAATCTGGCAGAATACCGGCTGTGTCAGGGCTGTAGGAACCGGCTGCGCTGTATGTTTGTGCGTTATGTAGCAGAGGCTCAGACACGCTGCATCTTGCTTGCATAATGCGTTTATAGTGACTTCATGAATCTTACAGTGCCAATCCGTGTGGAGTCCGCTCAGCCAATCACCGGCTATAGCGGGACAGCGCTGAGTGGTCCACCACTGTCTGCCAAGACAAATACGGGCCCCATTCTGGAGATCGCTGGGGGAGTCCCATCCTGTGGATAGGGGATACATTTTTAATTACTGGATAACCCCTTTAAAGTCATACAAGTCTGTCATACTACAATACTACATTTATTAAAATTTCCCTCCTCTGTGCCCCCATATAGTACAGCCCCCCCGCATGTGCCCCCATATAGTACAGCCCCCCCCGCATGTGCCCCCATATAGTACAGACCCCCCTCTGTGCCCCCATATAGTACAGCCCCCCCCTCTGTGCCCCCAGATAGTACAGACTCCCCCTTTGTGCCACCATATAGTACAAGCTCTCCCTCTATTCCACCAAATAGTAAAGACCCGCTCCCCCCCCCCCCCTCCCTGTGGGGCTGGTATGCAACTTTTTCCAGGGCTGTTTTTTATCCCCAGTCCGGCCCTGTTAAGGGGAGTGGAGTCTGCTGAAATTATGGGGGTTTATAGTACAGGTCCGGGTGTATTCTGGGGACCTTTGAGGGGTGTAAATCTGTGAGGGGGGAGAGGGGCATGTGGTGTATTCTGGGGACATGAGGGGCAGATCTTTGGTGAGGGTTCATGGGAAGTAAGGTGTGATGTCAGGGGTCACGTGTCTTCGCTGCTGCTCATGTTGGAGAGAGCTATGGGCAGCGGGCACAGATGGCAACCTGTTGTTTAGGGATGGGGGGCAGAAATGGCGACCTGTGTGCTGGGGGGGCAGAGATGGCGACCTGTGTGTTCGGGGGGTATTGTCTGTACCTTGGGAACAGTTCTCCGGAGAGGCCTGAGCAGCGGTCGGTGGGTGTGGGGTGCAGACAATGGTGTATATCTTATGTCAGGTCCCTGTGAGAGAAGGGGCACATGGTGAGGATTGTGTGTTTTGTAGGACACCTGATCAGACAGTAGGACTTGGGGGAGCAGTGTATCTAGATGGGGTGACCTGGGGTGCAGTCCCTGGTCTCGGGGTATATGGGGTCAGCGGGGAGTATTGTGTGGGAGCCATTAATATCAGACAAGGAGATCAGGAGTCACGAGTGCGGTGACATGTGGGGGGTCCTACCCATCTGTCTAAAGGTGCTATGGTAAGTGTTGTAAATGCTGCCTGGATTGCACCAGGGTTTTCCACAGTAGCGGCTCGGTTTGTACAGGGTGCATGATTTGTGCATTAAATAATCCCGGTCAAGTGGTGAAGAGCACACCCGAGGCCATTTTACCCATTTCAGAGATTGCAGATAGACTACATACAGCTACCTAAGGTAGGTGCCTGTGTATGAGTTTGTTCTTGTGTGTGTCGATCTCTTTTCAGGATGGCCGGAAACCTTCCCAGTAGCAAAGGCAAATGCAAAGAATACCGCCGAGAAACTGGTCAGTGAACTGATATGCGGTGTTCCTGACGTCATTGAGTCAGATAGGGGGTCCCATTTCACAGGAGAAGTAATGAGGGAGATCAAGCGTTTCTCACGGCCTACCATCCCCAAAGCAGCGACCGAGTATAACGTATCAACAGCACATTGAAGGTAAAGATGCAGGAAACCCAAAGACCTTGGCCAGAATGCCTGCCCCTCGCCCTATATTCTGTTAGGACCACTCCCAACCGAAAAACAGGACTGTCTCCTTTTGAGATTTTGTTTGGGTGCGCTCCCAGACTTGGGTTGTACTTCCCCCAGCAGTTACAGATGAACAATGACAATCTCGCTGGGTATGTCCAGGCCCTCACAAAACGGCTTGAACACACTCAGAAACAAGTCCTTCCAGATCCTGACTCCGTAGAAGGACCTCACAGCTTGTAGCCCGGAGACAGGGTGGTGATAAATGCAATCTTATGTACAGGCAGTCATTTTACCATGTGCCTTCACTGATGACTGTTCATGTTATAGCACATGCTGTCCATGCGTAATACTTATACATGCTATTTGTATTCTTGTAGTTTTACCAATCAATCAAGCAATCGTATATCATTAATCACATATGTACGACCTGTTGACCAATAAACAAGTTAGACTACAAGGAACAGTCCTCTTATTTGGAAGACAGGAACGGTTTATGCTGAATGTCAGACGGGTGAGAAGACAGAACAGCCGTTCTCCTAAGATGTGGTCTTGCATCGCCTGGTTCCCAAAGAGAGTTACTGGATTCTGCCAGACATTCCAGACCTTCTTTTCCAGAATTTGTGTCTTCTTCTTTATGCATATAGGATGCATCTCATGCTGTGAAAACTGGCAAAGACAACCTAATATACCTAGAATTTCCAGAGATTAACACTATGTTGGCTACTTTAAGGCCTATAGCCGTCGTATAGATTTAAAAAAAAAACTTTATGGTGCAATTGACCCCCATCCTGCCATTAAAGCACAGTTGCAAAGCAAGGTTTCTAACCACCAAATTAGAAACCTCCCCTCCGTGCAGAAGACATCCATTGTCAGAACGGGAGGGGGGATGAGGGTGCCAGTGGAGCCTATAGCAGGCCGCAGTGTGACCTACCCTCTTGTGTCATGCAGGGGAGATACTTAGTCTTGGATAACCCCTTTTAGGAATCTCATTCCAACATTCATTACCCTACATCTTCTTGTGGTTGTCTATAGTGTTTGCTGCACTGACTAAACATCACTTTAATACGTTAGAGGATTGTGATCTCAGAGTCATCATTTTCAAGATGTTCTCAACAGTTATCATCACCTATACAAGGCGTATCTGTGAACTGCAGGAATTTGTCATACAAGGAACCTTATCTCAGAGATCTAGGATCCACAAGGTGAGGAGCACGGGAGGGTGGAACTGCCCTGAGGGAAAGAATTATTAGATGGCTGGAGGAGCTTTTAAACTAGGATCTGGGGGGTCATACTAATAAGGGGGTAGATAGAGGGTGGGATATAGGAGGGGACAGTGGGGATGTAGCGGGGGCTGCAGTTAGTGAGGAAAGTAGGGAGAAGACTGGGCAGATGAAATATAGAACTGTTGGTAACAAGAACCTGTTACATACAAAAATCAACCAAGGTAACCAAAACATCCCAGATACTCACTTTATAGGTAATAGTAATATAAAATGTATTTTTACAAATGCCAGAAGTCTAGCTAGCAAACTGGGGGAGCTGGGGGCTATGGTACTAGAATAACACATACCGGTGAAAGTCGAAAAATTAGAATATCGTGCAAAGTTCATTTATTTCGGTAATGCAACTTAAAAGGTGAAACTAACACATGAGACTCATTACAGGCAAAGCGAGATATTCCAAGCCTTTATTTGTTATAATTTGGATGATTACGGCTTACAGCTGATGAAACCTCAAAGTCACAATTGTGAGGTCCCCTTTGCTCAGGGGGTATGGATTAATTCGCTGACTAGAATGTGACACTTTGAGCCTAGAATATTGAACCTTTTCACAAAACTAACATTTTAAGCTGCATTAATGAAATTCCTTTTAATTTGCAAAACTGAAATAAAAGGACTTTTGCTCGATATTCTAATTTCTCGAGTTTCACCTGTAGATGTAGCTGGTGTGGCTGAGAGATGGTTGGATTCGTCGCATGACTGGGCTGTTAATATTGAGGGTTTTACGCTATTTAGGAAAGACCGGGTCAATAGAAAAGGCGGTGACGTCTGTGCCTGTATGTGAGGAGTGGTCTGAAGACAAGTGTGACAGAGGCGATTGTGGGTGCAGATGGTGAGGATGTAGAAACCTTATTAATATAAACACTGAAAAAATAATACTTGGTGTAATCTATAGACCCCCTAACATCACAGAGGAGATAGAAGCTCAACTGTATAACCAAATAGAGCGGCTGCACAGGCTGGTACAGTGGTCATAATGGGAGATTTTAACTTCCCAGACATTGACTGGAGTCATGGTTCTGCCTCAACCGCAAAGGGTAGAAGATTCCTCAACTTGCTGCAGGACCAGCTTATGGGCCAGTTTGTAGAAGATCCCACTGGGGCGATGTTATGTTGGATCTGGTAATTTCTAATGATGCAGAGCTTGTTGGTAATGTTACTGTTCGAGAAACACTGGGTAATAGCGACCACAATATAATTATATTCCCCCTAAACTATAAGAAGCAAATTCTGTCAGGCAGAGCAAAACCACTGAATTTTAAAAAGGCTTATTTCCCCGGGTTGAGGGCAGCATTTCAGGGCATAGACTGGGGGCAGCTACTGTCACATAATAATACTGAGGATAAATGGGAGAGCTTCAAATCCACATTGAGTAATTGCACTAAAAATGTATTCCTTCAGGTAAGGCCTCATGCACACAACAGTATTTTTTTATGGGGTTCCGTTGTTCCGTGATCCATGTCCGTTTTTTTTTTTGTGTGTCTTCCGTGATTTTTGGAGGATCAACAGACATGAAGGAAAGTTAAAAAAAAAGTCATTTTGTTGTCCGCCTGGCCGTGCGGAGCCAAACGGATCCGTCCTGACTTACAATGCAAGTCAATGGGGATGGATCCATTAGACGTTGACACAATATGGTGCGTTTGCAAACGGATCCGTCCCCCATTGACTTTCAATGTAAAGTCAGGGTATATTTTAACTTGAAGCGTCCCCATCACCATGGGAACGCCTCTATGTTAGAATATACCATCGGATTTGAGTTATATCGTGAAAACTCAGATCCGACAGTATATTCTAACACAGAGGCGTTCCCATAGTGATGGGGACGCTTCAAGTTAGAATATACTAAGAACTGTGTACATGACTGCCCCCTGCTGCCTGGCAGCACCCGATCTCTTACAGGGGGCTGTGATCCGCACAATTAACCCCTCAGGTGCCGCACCTGAGGGGTTAATTGTGCGTATCATAGCCCCCTGTAAGAGATCAGGTGTTGCAGGCAGGAGGGGGCAGACCCCCCCTCCCTCCCTCCCCAGTTTTAAATTCATTGGTGGCCAGTGCGGCCCCCCTCCCTCCCCTGTATTACATTCATTGGTGGCCAGTGCGGCCTCCCCTCTCCGCCCTCCTAATTAAAATCCCCCCCCCCCCATATACTATAGCCCCAGTTGTGCCCCCATCTTTATATTATGGCCCCAGTTGTGCCCTCGTACATATACTATGACCCCAGATGTGTCCCTATACATATATTACGGCCCCAGTTGTGCCCCCATACATATACGATGGCCCCAGTTGTGCCCCCATAGATATATTATGGCCCCAGTTGGTGGCAGCGGAGCGTTCCGATCGGAGTCCCAGTTTAAGCGCTGGGGCTCTGATCGGTAACCATGGCAACCAAGACGCTACTGCAGTCCTGGCTGCCATGAGTACTTAGCAATTTTAGAAGCATTATACTTACCTGCGCTGTCTGTGGCCGGCCGGGCGCTCCTCCTACTGGTAAGTGAAAGGTCTGTGCGGCGCATTGCTTATAGCACAGACCTGTCACTTACCAGTAGGAGGAGCGCCCGGCCGGCCACAGACAGCGCAGGTAAGTAAAACGCTTCTAAAATTGCTAAGTAACCATGGCAGCCAGGACTGCAGTAGCAGCGGAACTCTCCGCTGCCACCAACTGGGGCCATAATATATCTATGGGGGCACAACTGGGGCCGTAATATATGTATGGGGGCACAACTGGGGCCATAATATATGTATAGGGACACATCTTGGGTCATAGTATATGTATGAGGGCACAACTGGGGCCATAATATAAAGATGGGGGCACAACTGGGGCCATAGTATATGGGGGGGATTTTAATTAGGAAGGGGGTAGAGGTGAGGCCGCACTGGCCACTAATGAATGTAATACAGGGGAGGGGGGGGGGCCGCACTGGCCACCAATGAATTTAAAACTGGGGAGGGAGGGGGGGTCAGAGCTGAGTTTTCACTTCGTAAGAACTCAGATCCGACAGTATATTCTAACACAGAGGCGTTCCCATGGTGATGGGGACACTTCAAGTTAGAATATACTAAGAACTGTGTACATGACTGCCCCCTCCTGCCTGGCAGCACCTGATCTCTTACAGGGGCTATGATACGCACAATTAACCCCTCAGGTGCCGTGCGAATCACAGCCCCCTGTAAGAGATCGGGTGCTGCCAGGCAGCAGGGGGCAGTCATGTACACAGTTCTTAGTATATTCTAACTTTGAAGTGTCCCCATCACCATGGGAACGCCTCTGTGTTAGAATATACTGTCGGATCTGAGTTCTTACGAAGTGAAAACTCAGCTCTGAAAAAGCTTTTATGCAGATGGACCTGCGATCCGTCTGTGTGAAAGTAGCCTATGGACACGGATGACAATCTTGTGTGCATCCGTGTTTTTTCACGGACCCATTGACTTGAATAGGTCCGCGAACCGTTGTCCATCAAAAAAATAGGACAGGTCCTATTTTTCTGACGGACAGGAAACACGGATGAACAACGATGCATTTTCCGAGTTTTCAACGGACCCATTGAAAGTCAATGGGTCCGCAGAAAATCACGGAAAACGGAACAACGGACAGGGATGCACACAACGGTCGTGCGCATGAGGCCTAACAAGAATAAATGGCTAAAATTAAACCCCTCGTGGGTTACAGCTACCTGTACTGTAAAAAGGGCAATAAAAGACAAAAAAAGGGCATTTAAAAAAATACAAATCTGAGGGGTCAGCTGGAGCGTTTGAAGTTTAAGGGCTTAATAAAATCTGTAAAAAGGAGATAAAATTAGCAAAAATACAAAACAAACAGCAGGTGGCAAAAGAGAGCAGAACAAATCCCCAAAAATTATTTAAATATATAAATGCTAAAAAAAAAAAAAAAAAGGAGGACTGAGCTGGTAAGTCCCCCTAAATAATGGTAAAGGGGGGTTAGTCACTGAAGAGAAGGAAAAGGCAGAGTTACCAATTTTTTTTTTTTTAGCTCTGTATATACAAAAGAAGAGCTGATATCTGTGGTGCTGCTGCTGCTGTTAGTACACCCAGTAATATACTCAATTGGCTAACTGTAGATATGTTCCAAGATAAGTTAAATAAGGTAAATGTGAACAAATCTCCGGGTCCAGATGGATTACACCCAAGAGTGCTTAACCACCTCCGGACCGCCTAACGCAGATGTGCGGTCCGGAGGTGGCGGCCCTGCGCAGAGTCACGCATATATGCGTCATCTCGCGAGGGCCGGGATTTCCTGTGAACGCGCGCACACAGGAACGGAAGGTAAGCGAGTGGATCTCCAGCCTGCCAGCAGCGATCTGATTTTTTTAACCCCTAACAGGTATATTAGATGCTGTTTTGATAACAGCGTCTAATATACCTGCTACCTGGTCCTCTGGTGGTCCCTTTTGTTAGGATCGACCACCAGAGGACTCAGGTAGCTCAGTACAGTCGCACCAAACACCACACTACACCCCCCCCGTCACTTATTAACCCCTTATAAACCCATGATCACCCCATATAAACTCCCTGATCACCCCCCTGTCATTGATCACCCCCCTGTCAGGCTCCGTTCAGACATCCGTATGATTTTTACGGATCCACGGATACATGGATCGGATCCGCAAAACGCATACGGACGTCTGAATGGAGCCTTACAGGGGGGTGATCAATGACAAGTGGGTGATCACGCATATAGACTTCCTGATCACTTCCCTGTCATTGATCACCCCCCTGTAAGGCTCCATTCAGACAGCCGCATGATTTTTACGGATCCACTGATACATGGATCGGATCCGCAAAACACATGCGGACCTCTGAATGGAGCCTTACAGGGGGGTGATCAATGACAAGGGGGTGATCACGCATATAGACTTCCTGATCACTTCCCTGTCATTGATCACCCCTCTGTCATTGATCACCCCCCTGTAAGGCTCCATTCAGACATCCGCATGATTTTTACGGATCCACTGATACATGGATCGGATCCGCAAAACACATGCAGACCTCTGAATGGAGCCTTACAGGGGGGTGATCAATGACAAGCGGGTGATCACGCATATAGACTTCCTGATCACTTCCCTGTCATTGATCACCCCTCTGTCATTGATCACCCCCCTGTAAGGCTCCATTCAGACATCCGTATGATTTTTACGGATCCACGGATACATGGATCGGATCCGCAAAACGCATACGGATGTCTGAATGGAGCCTTACAGGGGGGTGATCAATGACAAGTGGGTGATCACGCATATAGACTTCCTGATCACTTCCCTGTCATTGATCACCCCTCTGTCATTGATCACCGCCCTGTAAGGCTCCATTCAGATATCCGCATGATTTTTACGGATCCACTGATACATGGATCGGATCCGCAAAACACATACGGACGTCTGAATGGAGCCTTACAGGGGGGTGATCAATGACAGGCGGGTGATCAACCATATAGATTCCCTGATCACCCCCTGCATTGATCACCCCTCTGTCATTGATCACCCCCCTGTAAGGCTCCATTCAGACGTCCGCATGATTTTTACGGATCCACTGATACATGGATCGGATCCGCAAAACACATGCGGACGTCTGAATGGAGCCTTACAGGGGGGTGATCAATGACAGGGGGTTGATCACCCCATATGGACTCCCTGATCACCCCCTTGTAAGGCTCCATTCAGACGTCCGCATGTGTTTTGCGGATCCGATCCATGTATCCGTGGATCCGTAAAAAATCATACGGACGTCTGAATGGAGCCTTACAGGGGGGTGATCAGGGAGTCTATATGGGTGATCACCCCTCTGTCATTGATCACCCCCCCCCTGTAAGGCTCCATTCAGACGTCCGCATGTGTTTTGCGGATCCGATCCATGTATCCGTGGATCCGTAAAAAATCATACGGACGTCTGAATGGAGCCTTACAGGGGGGTGATCAGGGAGTCTATATGGGTGATCACCCCTCTGTCATTGATCACCCCCCCCCCCTGTAAGGCTCCATTCAGACGTCCGCATGTGTTTTGCGGATCCGATCCATGTATCCGTGGATCCGTAAAAAATCATACGGACGTCTGAATGGAGCCTTACAGGGGGGTGATCAGGGAGTCTATATGGGTGATCACCCCTCTGTCATTGATCACCCCCCCCCCCTGTAAGGCTCCATTCAGACGTCCGCATGTGTTTTGCGGATCCGATCCATGTATCCATGGATCCGTAAAAATCATACGGACGTCTGAATGGAGCCTTACAGGGGGGGTGATCAGTGACAGGGGGGTGATCACCCTGATCACCCCCTGTCATTGATAACCCCCCTGTAAGGCTCCATTCAGACGTCCGCATGTGTTTTGCGGATCCTATCCATGGATCCGTAAAAATCATACGGACGTCTGAATGGAGCCTTACCAGGGGGGTGATCAGTGACAGGGGGGTGATCAGGGAGTCTATATGGGTGATCACCCCCCTGTCATTGATCACCCCCCTGTCATTGATCACTCCCCCTGTAAGGCTCCATTCAGACATTTTTTTGGCCCAAGTTAGCGGAAATTTTTTGTTTGTTTTTGTTTTTTCTTACAAAGTCTCATATTCCACTAACTTGTGTCAAAAAATAAAATCTCCCATGAACTCACCATACCCCTCACGGAATCCAAATGCGTAAACATTTTTAGACATTTATATTCCAGACTTCTTCTCACGCTTTAGGGCCCCTAAAAAGCCAGGGCAGTATAAATACCCCACATGTGACCCCATTTCGGAAAGAAGACACCCCAAGGTATTCGCTGAGGGGCATATTGAGTCCATGAAAGATTGAAATTTTTGTCCTAAGTTAGCGGAAAGTGAGACTTTGTGAGAAAAAAACAAAAAAAATCAATATCCGCTAACTTATGCAAAACAAAAAAAAAATTCGATGAACTCGCCAGGCCCCTCATTGAATACCTTGGGGTGTCTTCTTTCCAAAATGGGGTCACATGTGGGGTATTTATACTGCCCTGGCTTTTTAGGGGCCCGAAAGTGTGAGAAGAAGTCTGGGATCCAAATGTCTAAAAATGCCCTCCTAAAAGGTATTTGGGCACCTTTGCGCATCTAGGCTGCAAAAAAGTGTCACACATCTGGTATCGCCGTACTCAGGAGAAGTTGGGCAATGTGTTTTGGGGTGTCATTTTACATATACCCATGCTGGGTGAGAAAAATATCTTGGTCAAATGCCAACTTTGTATAAAAAAATGGGCAAAGTTGTCTTTTGCCAAGATATTTCTCTCACCCAGCATGGGTATATGTAAAATGACACGCCAAAACACATTCCTCAACTTCTTCTGAGTACGGCGATACCAGATGTGTGACACTTTTTTGCAGCCAAGGTGGGCAAAGGGGCACATATTCCAAAGTGCACCTTTCGGATTTCGCAGGCCATTTTTTACAGATTTTGATTGCAAACTACTTCTTACACATTTGGGCCCCTAAATTGCCAGGGCAGTATAACTACGCCACAAGTGACCCCATTTTGGAAAGAAGACACCCCAAGGTATTCCGTGAGGGGCATGGCGAGTTCCTAAAATTTTTTATTTTTTGTCACAAGTTAGCGGAAAATGATGATTTTTCTTTTTTTTTCTTTTTTCCTTACAAAGTCTCATATTCCACTAACTTGCGACAAAAAATAAAAAATTCTAGGAACTCGCCGTGCCCCTCACGGAATACCTTGGGGTGTCTTCTTTCCAAAATGGGGTCACTTGTGGCGTAGTTATACTGCCCTGGCAATTTAGGGGCCCAAATGTGTAAGAAGTACCTTGCAATCAAAATGTGTAAAAAATGGCCTGCGAAATCCGAAAGGTGCACTTTGGAATATGTGCCCCTTTGCCCACCTTGGCAGCAAAAAAGTGTGACACATCTGGCATCGCCGTACTCAGGAGAAGTTGGGGAATGTGTTTTGGGGTGTCATTTTACATATACCCATGCTGGGTGAGAAAAATATCTTGGTCAAATGCCAACTTTGTATAAAAAAAATGGGAAAAGTTGTCTTTTGCCAAGATATTTCTCTCACCCAGCATGGGTATATGTAAAATGACACCCCAAAACACATTCCCCAACTTCTCCTGAGTACGGCGATACCAAATGTGTGACACTTTTTTGCAGCCAAGGTGGGCAAAGGGGCACATATTCCAAAGTGCACCTTTCGGATTTTGCAGGCCATTTTTTACACATTTTGATTGCAAAGTACTTCTCACACATTTGGGCCCCTAAATTGCCAGGGCAGTATAACTACCCCACAAGTGACCCCATTTTGGAAAGAAGACACCCCAAGGTATTCCGTGAGGGGCACGGCGAGTTCCTAGAATTTTTTATTTTTTGTCGCAAGTTAGTGGAATATGAGACTTTGTAAGAAAAAAGAAAAAATCATCATCATTTTCCGCTAACTTGTGACAAAAAATAAAAAGTTCTATGAACTCACTATGCCCATCAGCGAATACCTTAGGGTGTCTACTTTCCGAAATGGGGTCATTTGTGGGGTTTTTCTACTGTTTGGGCATTGTAGATCCTCAGGAATCATGACAGGTGCTCAGAAAATCAGAGCCGTTTCAAAAAGCGGAAATTCACATTTTTGTACCATAGTTTGTAAATGCTATAACTTTTACCCAAACCATTTTTTTTTTGCCCAAACATTTTTTTTTTATCAAAGACATGTAGAACAATAAATTTGGCGAAAAATTTATATATGGATGTCGTTTTTTTTTGCTAAATTTTACAGCTGAAAGTGAAAAATGTCATTTTTTTGCAAAAAAATCGTTACATTTTGATTAATAACAAAAAAAGTAAAAATGTCAGCAGCAATAAAATACCACCAAATGAAAGCTCCATTAGTGAGAAGAAAAGGAGGTAAAATTCATTTGGGTGGTAAGTTGCATGACCGAGCAATAAACGGTGAAAGTAGTGTAGTGCCGAAGTGTAAAAAGTGGCCTGGTCATGAAGGGGGTTTCAGCTAGCGGGGCTGAAGTGGTTAAAGAGGTCATTTCAATCATTGATGTGCCCCTGTTTATATTTTTTAAAGATTCTCTAGGGATGAAACAACCCTCTGTGTATGACAGGGAGAGAGAGAGAATTTGGAAAAGGAAGCTTGCAGAGGGTCTGTGTGGTCTCAGCCAGGAGGGCTGAGGGGCTACGAGGCTGTGTAAAGCCTGTGTTTTGGTGGGCCCAGCGACGCCTGCGGAAAGAGGGTTGCACGGTCAGCCTGGAGGCTGGTGGACCGTTTGGCTGAGGAAAGCCGCATCTAATTCCATGTGTGACCTGCGCTCTATAGGTGAGGTAGAGACGACCTATGTATTAGGTAGAGCCTAGATGGGCAGGTGTTTATTTTTGTTTTATGTTTCTGTTCATGCTGGTGCTGAAGTGCTACAGTAAAGCACCATGGAGACTCGAACCCCGCTGTCAGAGGAGAAGTCTGTGATCGCTGAGAGAGTGATCGCTTACACGGGTTATAAGTGGTGACCCCAAGGTTCAGTGCTGGGTCCTCTATTATTTAATTTATTTATTAATGATATCGAGGACCGGATTAATAGCACCATTTCTATTTTTGCAGATGACACTAAGCTGTGTAGTACTGTGCAGTCTATGGAAGATGTCCATAAACTACAAGCCGACTTGAACACTGAGTGATTGGGCATCAACTTGTCAAATGTAGTTCAATGTGGACAAATGTAAAGTTCTGCATCTTGGTAGTAATAATCTCTGTGCTTCATATGTCCTAGGTGATGTAACACTGGGGGAGTCACTTGTAGAGAAGGATTTGGGTGTCCTTGTAGATGGTAGATTAAATTACAGCACAATGTCAATCAGCTGCTGCTCACCGCCAGCTGTCAGGTGAGTAAGTCCACAGTTTGAAATGTCCTATGCCCGGGTCTGAGAAAGGCTTGTACCCAGGCACAGGATTACAAACCCGGACTGTCCAGGTCATTCCTGTACGGGTGGCAACCCTAACTGTATTCCCATGCACCCCTTCCACCACAAACAAGGGTATATGGTTGAATCTTCCTTTTCTCATCCTCCTCCTCCTCTTCCGTCATATCAACACATGCTTATTCGTTGCATAGAATTTTTTGGAGGGTCAGCTGATCTGCAGGCACTCGCATATAATGTTTTACAGGGTCAGCTGATCTGCAGGCCCTCGCATATAATGTTTTACAAGGTTAGGCCACCAGCAGGCCCCTGCCCCTAATGTTTTAGAGGGTCCCCAGCAGGCCCTTGCTCCTAATATTTTTGAGGGTCACCAGCAGGCCATCAATCATAATTTTTCAAGGGTGTGTATGATGCCCTCCTGTATGTGTAATAAAGGGTGTATTGGAGTGCCGGTTCCTTGTCATTTTTGGCAGCCCTTTCACTTAGTGCATAGGCTTTATGAGTGTAGGAGTCCCACTACCTGAACAATTGTACCACAATATCCATGAGGCCCTCCTTTATGTGATATACAGGCTGTATCGGAGTGCCTAATTTTTGGCAGCATTTGCACTTTATATACAAGTAAATATACAGGAAATAATGTTTCTTAACAATTTTTCGTCTAAAATATATAATTTTTTTTCGGTTTTGTGCATACTATTGTCAGTCTGTAAAAGTGGCGTACTACTCAGACGACATGGTCCCCAGCAGCGACCTGGGAGTCCAAGATGCATCCAGACATCGTCCCCATGCTGTTCCCGAACCATTTCGGTGGCGTTTCCATCAATTTGTTCCCTTTTCCTATGAACCAGGCTCTTCAGAGCAGGGGGTGCATGGTTTAATGCTCGGGTTCTCCCATTGACTTCCATTGTGCTCGGTAGTGCACCCGAGCATCCTGATGTGTTCGGCCCGAGCACCCGAGCAACTACACAAGGTAAGACACGTAAAATTTGGCGACTAAAAATTTAATTTGGCCCCTGAATTTTACAGGTTAGGAGCCAATGGGTCCTTGATATTTTTTTTAGTCTGGAGCCCTGATATATCTGGAGGGATCTTCAAAGTTTTAATTCAACAGTACAAGTAGAGCTCTGTCCGTGTGTGAGAGAGGGCTTGGTGGGCGTTCAGTGTGGTTCGTCTTTGCCAGCGCTTCTAATTGGGAGACTGTTCAAGTTCCTGACTTTTTGTTTAAGTATCCATTTGTGCTTACGATGAGCTGCCATTTGCATTGTAACACTCCAACAGGTGTGTGGACCCGCTGTGCCACTTACCAGTTTGGCTTTGGGCCAAACTTGGGAGCAGAATCTAAGTGTTCCCCTGGTTTTCACCCTTTATCCAAAAATGCAGAAGCTGGTCTTAGCTGCAGGGGAGACACCAGGTCGCTACCGCAAGAGTGGTCCTGGTTAATTGGCAGCTGGCCGAGCAGGCCAGAACGCCCCAGTGAAAGCACTGGGGATACAGGCAGGTGGAGCGAGCTGTCACTGGATGGAAGGAGTGCAGCAGCAGAATCAGATGAAGCAGAGCTGAGCTAGTGATTAAGCAGAGCTGGAGCTGTTAGAACAGCAGAGCTGAATAGCTCAGGTGCAGCAGGTGTAACAAGCTGAACAGCAGACAGAGGCGTGGTCGACAATCCGAATCACACACTTGAGGGCAGCGAGGTACAGGAGGATCGGGCAGAGATGAGGTCAGGATACAGGCTAAGGTCAGAAGCAGGATGACAACACAGGAACAACTAGCTGGAACCTTCGCTGTAGAAAACTACAATATTGCTCAGGCATCACAGGAAGGGGGAAGCACCCTTATAAAGGTGGTGCCTGGACGGGATTGGAGAGAAGGCGGCATCAGGGGCGTGCACGAACCCATAAAGAAACAGGATGCGTGCGGCTCCTACAAGGTGCAACTGAAGCTGTCACCGCCTGCGACAGTGCAGGAAAGTGAGTCCGGAGCCTGCAGCGGAGAAGAGGAGCCTTGTGTGCAGTTCGACTGGGGTACATAGCCTGGGATGTGCTGCACGCTGGCGGCTGCCATTATTACATGTATTAACAGTCCTCCAAGTGCTGATTTATGGGCTTCCCAGAGGGAGATAGGGTAGGAGACTGAAGGGACACTTCAGGGATCATTAATAGTGAGTCATTAAGAGACCAGGAAGGATTTGGAGGTTTAGACAGAAGAGATGAACATGAAACACACAGGATTATAGTTGCACAATGGTGTAGTGTAACTTAAAATATTTTTATTTAGTAAAAAACACAGACAAGATGGCTTTTAAAACCAGACAAAATGGCTCCAACACTTTAAGATTTACAATATGTCCTTAAAATATATGTAATCTTCGTATACAGGATTTTTATGTGGCATCGACTGACCTTTTAAATCCAAATATACAATCTAGAATGAAAACTGTTAATTATCCATATACAGTACAGACCAAAAGTTTGGACGCACCTTCTCATTGAAAGACTTTTCTTTATTTTCATGACTATGAAAATTGTAGATTCACACTGAAGGCATCAAAACTATGAATTAACACATGTGGAATTATATACATAACAAAAAAGTGTGAAACAACTGAAAATATGTCATATTCTAGGTTCTTCAAAGTAGCCAGCTTTTGCTTTGATTACTGCTTTGCACACTCTTGGCATTCTCTAGTTGAGCTTCAAGAGGTAGTCACCTGAAATGGTTTTCACTTCACAGGTGTGCCCTGTCAGGTTTAAAAAGTGGGATTTCTTGCCTTATAAATGGGGTCGGGACCATCAGTTGGGTTGTGGAGAAGTCAGGTGGATACACAGCTGATAGTCCTACTGAATAGACTGTTAGAATTTGTATTATGGCAAGAAAAAAGCAGCTAAGTAAAGAAAAACGAGTGGCCATCATTACTTTAAGAAATGAAGGTCAGTCAGTCCGAAAAATTGGGAAAACTTTGAAAGTGTCCCCAAGTGCAGTCACAAAAACCATCAAGCGCTACAAAGAAACTGGCTCACATGCGGACCGCCCCAGGAAAGGAAGACCAAGAGTCACCTCTGCTGCGGAGGATAAGTTCATCCGAGTCACCAGCCTCAGAAATCGCAGGTTAACAGCAGCTCAGATTAGAGACCAGGTCAATGCCACCCAGAGTTCTAGCAGCAGACACATCTCTAGAACAACTGTTAGGAGGAGACTGTGTGAATCAGGCCTTCATGGTAGAAGATCTGCTAGGAAACCACTGCTAAGGACAGGCAACAAGCAGAAGAGACTTGTTTGGGCTAAAGAACACAAGGAATGGACATTAGACCAGTGGAAATCTGTGCTTTGGTCTGATGAGTCCAAATTAGAGATCTTTGGTTCCAACCACCGTGTGTTTGTGCGACGCAGAAAAGGTGAACGGATGGACTCTACATGCCTGGTTCCCACCGTGAAGCATGGAGGAGGAGGTGTGATGGTGTGGGGGTGATTTGCTGGTGACACTGTTGGGGATTTTTTCAAAATTGAAGGCATACTGAACCAGCATGGCTACCACAGCATCTTGCAGCGGCATGCTATTCCATCCGGTTTGCGTTTAGTTGGACCATCATTTATTTTTCAACAGGACAATGACCCCAAACACACCTCCAGGCTGTGTAAGGGCTATTTGACCATGAAGGAGAGTGATGGGGTGCTGCGCCAGATGACCCGGCCTCCACAGTCACCGGACCTGAACCCAATCGAGATGGTTTGGGGGTGAGCCGAACCGCAGAGTGAAGGCAAAAGGCCAACAAGTGCTAAGCATCTCTGGGAACTCCTTCAAGACTGTTGGAAGACCATTTCTGGTGACTACCCTTGAAGCTCATCAAGAGAATGCCAAGAGTGTGCAAAGCAGTAATCAAAGCAAAAGGTGGCTACTTTGAAGAACCTAGAATATGACATATTTTCAGTTGTTTCACACTTTTTTGTTATGTATATAATTCCACATGTGTTAATTCATAGTTTTGATGCCTTCAGTGTGAATCTACAATTTCCATAGTCATGAAAATAAAGAAAACTCTTTCAATGAGAAGATGTGTCCAAACTTTTGGTCTGTACTGTACATATCTATAGTTTGACCATACAGCTGCATAACTGTGTTGCTTTTCTACAATTATATAAAAATATTTTTGCTATTATTTTATTATTCTCCAAGCCCAAGTTTGGGGTTATATTGATAAAATCTAATAAAATATTATGATTTTTTTTTTTAAAAGAAAAATGCAACTTAAAAATTGGAAAAATCTATGAAGTTTATGTGTTATCTAACAAGCACAGCCCAAATGTGTGGGCGACCTACCGACCAGTACTTATCTGAGACATTCAAAATACTAATAATTCAGTGACATGTCTCCATTATTAAAGCACTGCAGGTAATAAAGATGGAGGGAGGATACGTATGAAACACATATATGAGCATCACTTGGTCACTGAAGTCATGTTGCCATTATTTAGGGGTTAATTAACAGATGTGACATCACAAGCGATTCCCATCACTCAGCTCCAGTATCTAGATAGGTTTACCATTAAACCGCAGGAATGTACATATGGGGTAATTATCACAGATCACCCGGTCAGATAAATCAGTAATATTGTCATGTTGCTACCAAATTATTTATGATCAATGAATGTCACAGCTCTAGGAAGTAAACACAGAGCGTTGTTACTTCTCCCCATGTTACTCTGGACTCCCCCGCAGTGTGGGTGGAGGTGTGAATACAGCGATAAGAAAGGGTTCACGGGGACAGTTCTTTTTCACTGAGCTGGAAGTAAACAAAGCTCAATTTCTTTTTCAAGAAATATAAATTGCTAATTTGCTAAATCCAGGATGATCCTACACAAAAATAAATATTCTAATTAGCTGTCAGGCTAATTAACAACAAAAAGCCATGTGGCTGAATGCCCAAACTTAACCCAGATATAAATGCTTATAAAACGTAACTTTTAAAAATCACACTAAAATATGCTACGTAAGCACCCACAAGAGGTTAAAATTCGCATATTTCAGTCCATATGTATAGAATGGTGCTGTGATGTGACACTTGTAGCTTTAGGGGGGCGTGCACTTCCCCTATCAAACTACCTGAACACTGTTGCTAGTGACAAAACTAGCCCTAAGTACAGCAGTGTTGCCTCAGCTATTCACTGACTAACCATACACTGGTTGCATCACTATTTGTGAGCCCTTGTAACACCATAAACTGGTTACAATTGAAATTAATGATTACATAGGACCGAACAAAGAGAACTAAAAACCAACTATCTGCCCCCCGACATGTTTCACCAGAAGGACTGGCTTCCTCAGGGGTTGGGCAGCAAACGAAGTATAAATGACCTGATGATTGAAGTTGACATCTAAATGAACCAATAGGGGAAGCGCAAAATTATGGCGCTGACAAATCCTATTGCAGGTACATCACTCTGCCATTGGTGACGCACCACTACTTATCCTATCAGGTCCTGTCAAGGAGGGGGTGATATGATACAATGTGCAACATGTCTATGCGCACTGATTTACCATAAAGTTCACCTGAGAGTACATTAGGGCTCGCAGAAATTGTACAGATGAAGCCAGCTTTCTTAAAGAAAGTGAGATTTTATATCAACGATTTAGATTGAGGGGCTATCCCAAAAGATTTTTGCACAGGGCATTTGCACGGACCAAGGGCACAAGTCGCTCTGACCTCCTGAATAATACCACACACAGGACCAACTCCGAGGTCATCAGATGTGTGGGCACTTATAACATGCAGAATCCCAAAGTCTTTCAGATACTCACCAAATATTGGCACGTTCTCCAGGCCGATCCTGATCTGCGAGACGTGTTGACTACACTTCCCAGTATCACCTTTTGTAGAGGTAAGAACCTTAAAGGGACTCTGTCACCACTTTCTAACCCCCACTTTTAAAACTATAGTTCTGTCCATGGAGCCCCTGTGATTACAATGGTGTTGTTATATGCGAAATCCGCAGGCTCGTTTTGATAAAAAAAAACTTTTATCTAACCTGTCACTCATGAGGATAAGGTGCCCAGGGCGTTTCTCCCGGTCTGAACATGCCGCCCGCCGCCGTTGGTGCCCAGCTCCTCCTCTGATCCTTTCAGCGCCGCCTGAATGTGAAGAAATACGCCTCCGGCTCTCCCTTCATCGATACATGAAATATATATTAATAACACTAAAGTGATATCACTTTAGTGTTATTAATATATATATTTCATGCATCGATGATTTTTTATATCTGAGCTATATGTATTCATGTATTTGATTGCACTGTCCTTCCGATATGATGTTCGGAAGTATTCAGTCAATATGTACTGTATCTTATTTCTATTTTTTTGTTTAAGTATTAATTACATATGTTAATTGTGATGACCACATAAAAACCCACACTTGTATTGCATGCATTGCTTGAAAATGGTCCCAGTAAGCGGACCGAAACGTCACTACCTGGGTGAATAAAGGATCCCACTATTTTTTCACCTGACGGATGTGCTGCGGTGTGCTTATTTCTCTGTTTATTGACACTTTTTGGATTTGGTGTCGACACCGCTGGCACCCAGAACCTTTTACTAGGTGTGCTGCCCTGAACTTTTATCACTTCCAGTATACCACAGGAGCTGGCACCCACTAATTACAACAGAGCTATAAATTTTCCATGCTATCAAGCACGATGGATCCGCTGCTAAACCAGCCTTCACCTGCTACTTTCTCGTATTCTGAGGCCGACAAGGAGAGGATTGTGGAGTCATGTGGAGGCAATGTGGACTTCCTCTCGATTCCTTCAGTACTGGACATTAAAAAGAGGTATGAGCGTGATGTGAAAAAATGCTTAACCTTAGAATTACACTCTACAACTCTGGTAGAATATGTTAAAACGAACCGCATACCCAGAGGGATGCGCACACAACCGAGATCTTCTATGCACTCGCATGACCTGGAATTCCGCGCTAAATATGAGCACATTTCCAATAAATATGCATTGGATCTAATGTTACTCAACATAGAATTTATGCGCAGAGATTTGCTTTCTACAACCAACAGTAAAATGGAGGAGGAAGCCACATTAAAGGCCATCTTGTCTACACGGGAGTTTGATGACTATATCAAAAATTTTCAGCCTCATCTGAACAAATAAAAAAACGAGATCCAGGAAACAAAAAGAGCTAAATGGCAACGAGACACATTAGATTACTCTACGGGACACGTATATAACTGGACAGATGGGAATCGGTTTAATCAAAACCAAATTCAAGGTTCTAAAAGACCAAAGAAAAAGGATGACTCCAATACTTCTGCTACTTTTTTAGGACTTCCTACAACTACAGCAAGAAAGCCACAAGAAGGGGCGGTCGGAATAGACATCGATTCCGTAAAAACAAGGAGTCAAAAGTCCTTGCGAAAGACCAATGCCTGACTGAACAGACTATGGTAAATATTTCTTCACATATCCTGACACCAGTACAAACACAATTATTGGAAAAGGGTTTAAGTTTTTGTCCTGCTAGTACCATTAACTGGTTTGAATTGGAGGCTGATTTACTTTATTTTTTTTCGATTGATTAAACTTAAAATTCACTTTCAGGATACTCATGATACTGCTGTAAAATCCATGCATGAATTATGTCTATCTGATTGGGGGTTAAGACTCAAAAAGGATTTTTCCCCCCAAATATCCTCCAAAGCTTTTGATGTATTTTCGGATGCAGTATTGCGAGACATACAGGAGCTAAAACAATCAGGGCTCTGTGATCGCATTCAGCATCCGAATATGACTAGACAAGAACTGCAAGCACTTAATCAATTGATCCATGACCACTCCCTCACCATCAAATCTGCCGACAAGGGTGGTGCGGTAGTGGTCATGGACACTTCTATGTATATGGCAGTCCCCTGAGGAACCCGGCAATCTATTAGGGTGAAACGCGTTGGGACTCTGACACCCGACCACACGCCACCAACCTAGGAGGCAGTATTTCTGGTGCTCAGCATATATATCTATATTGATGATACATCTGCAGGTACAAATGTGTACGGCAACTTTGAAATCATTTCTTTGATGACACATAGATCCATAGGCAATAACACCTGTGGTATCTTGCGAATTTGGCATGACAGTACCTTTGGGAGCAATTGCTCACCCACAGTACGTAGTTATTATGATTGTGGGAGATCAATCGCTTAATATACTGTAATTCTCTTTTTTTTGTTCTATATACCTAGAGTAGGCCCTGACTGAGGTTACAACCTACACTATAGGGTATATTTAGGACTCAGCAGGAGGTTCCAGAACACGGGATCGTCCTTATCAGGGCGGCCATTCCGTTCCTAGGCAGGGGTTTGAGCCTAGGGTTAGGCATAGGGACAGATTAGAATTCACAACTGTCCACCCTGTCCATCATTGAGCCTGCCATCTGGACATTACAGTATCATCCCATGCCATCAAGGCTATATCTTTTCTTTCTTTTTTTGTTTCTTTGTTTATGTATGTTCGTGGGAGTCCGTTATTTTATGTAAATTAGATTAAAGGCTACGTTTTAGAACAGGTTGTTCCCTGTGATTACTATGTATATGGCAGAAGCAGCCCGCCAGTTGTCTGATTCGGCAGTATATGTCAAACTCCAAAGGGACCCTAAATTTGATATCCAACGGGAATTAAAGTTGTTGTTACACACACACACACACACAAACAGGCCTGATTGATGAACAACTGCATGAATTTTTACTTATAGATTTTCCAGTTACTCCTTTATTTTATTTGTTACCTAAGATTCACAAAAATTTACAGTGCCCCCCCGGCAGACCCATTGTTTCTGGCCGTGGTTCTCTTTTAAGTAACGCATCTATTTTTTTAGACAAAATTCTTCAAGAGTATGTAGTGACATCTAAATCTTATATTAAGGATACTACGGATTTTCTAAGTAGGTTAGCAGACGTGACGATGCCGGAGGACGCCATTTTGGTCTCCTTCGACATCGTCAGTCTGTATACCTCTATACAGCATAACATTGGTCTAGCAGTTGTAGAATCGGCCTTGGCACATTCTGATTATTCTACTGAAGCCCAAACTTTTCTTTCAGGATTGTTACGGCTGATCCTGTACAATAATTATTTCCTTTTTGGTGATAATTACTACATGCAGGTCAGGGGGACGGCCATGGGGACGAATGTGGCCCCCACGTACGCCAACATGGTCGTCTCTCATTTGGAGGAACAATATGTCTATGTGTCCCACCACTTCAGCCATGTGCTGAGGTGGTGGAGATACATAGACGATATCTTTGTCATTTGGACGGGCACAGCTGCTGAATTACATACTTTTCATGCATACCTGAACAGTTTGATTCCGGACATACAGTTCACTCTAGAATCTTCCACGAGTGAGCTGCATTTTCTGGATGTCAATGTTCAATGTATTAGTACATCGTTAAAAACTGAGGTCTATACGAAGCCTACTGACCGCAACACCGTCCTGAGGTATGACAGTGCTCATCCCCGGACGATGGTGCGGTCATTGCCGTATAGCCAATTTACTAGAGTTAAGAGGATAGTAAGTGACTCTAATAAGCTTGATATTACTTTAGAAAAAATGACACCTTCATTCAGAGACGTTATCCAGCAGCAGTCTTACAACAACAGTTAAGCCGCATCAACCAGAAAGAAAGAAGCAATCTGTTCCATGGTATAAAGAGGGATCGATCACAAAAAATACCCTTCGTATCTACCTTTTGTGAAGCCAGTACTCATGTAGGTAAAATTATTAATAAACATTGGCCAATTTTAGGCACGGAACACAAGAATATTCCTGAATTCCGTAATAGACCTATAATGTCATATAAGAGAGCCAGTAATCTTAAGGATAAACTAGTCAAAAATGACATAGGCTCACAAAAGAGTGGTACTTTTAGCTCCTAAAAAGTGTGGCAGTTATCCGTGCCTTCACTGTGTAAATTGCAAGTACATGGTAAAGGGACGCGATTTCATTCATCCGAGCACTGGAGTCACATATTCACTCAAATTTTATTTAACTTGTGATTCTAGTTACGTTATATACGTTTTATGGTGTCCCTGCAAGCTTTTATATGTAGGTGAAACTACATGCGACTTTAAATCTCGCTTTAATCAGCATCGTTTTTCGATACGAAAAAAACGAAAAGATTTGCCGGTTTCTAATCATTTTGCGAACATGGGACATGGGGAAAGTGATCTAAAGTTTATGATCCTAGACCATGTCCCAATGCCTCGCACAGGAGGTAATCGCATTAAATTGCTTAAAAAGCGTGAATCCGAATGGATCTTCAAATTACAATCTATCAAGCCTAATGGCTTAAATGTAGAGTACAAACCTTGGCTATTCATATGATTACGCGTTCCTGTGTCCTTGTCGATCCCAGTGATGAGAAAATTGTAATGTTTTTAATTAAAATATATTTGGATAATATATTTTTTTAATATTCAAATTTTTCTTCTTTTTTACACTCATAGGACCTATGGATGGAAGGGTCCAGCTCAGCAGGAGGACAGATATTCTGGATATGTACGGCTCATCCCGGACTACATTGCATTTTCCTTCTTCTTTTTTTCTTTAATTATACTAATGCGTTTGTTATATGCGCTTTTTTTACTTATTATGGTTCATTTTGGATGCTTTTAGCCCGGTAAGGGTTAATGTAGGGAGTACTAGGGCATCAGTAGTTTCTGTCCCCTTTCCCCCTCATTTACATAATTCGAGTGATAGTGCATCGTTGGATAGCACATCACCCGATTCTGTACCCTGGGTAAAGCATCTCGAATGACATTTGACCTCAGCTGTTACTTTGTATTGATATCGTAGCACATTGACTGTGGTGCCTGTGACGCGGCGATCATGTGACACAACATTGCGAACACGTGACCGCTTTTCAATGACGTCACGAACATGCGCAAAGTCTAGTTCCGGGACGCCGTATCCACGAGACATAGTATGGAATTCTGTTTCCACCTGTATTCTGAGCTTGCCCGATTCCATGCCAGGCCCTCCTACGTCACATTCACAGGTGACAATTATTTAAATTTTGATTATCACTTTAGTGTTATTAATATATATTTCATGTATCGATGATTTTTTATATCTGAGCTATATGTATTCATGTATTTGATTGCACTGTCCTTCCGATATGATGTTCGGAAGTATTCACTCAATATGTACTGTATCTTATTTCTATTTTTTTGTTTAAGTATTAATTACATATGTTAATTGTGATGACCACATAAAAACCCACACTTGTATTGCATGCATTGCTTGAAAATGGTCCCAGTAAGCGGACCGAAACGTCGCTACCTGGGTGAATAAAGGATCCCACTATTTTTTTACCTGACGGATGTGCTGCGGTGTGCTTATTTCTCATATATACACACACACATCTTTGCTTCCTCGACACCATTATGACCACCACTTCTGTTTCATAGTTATACAGTATGGTACCGATATACAGTACAGACCAAAAGTTTAGCAACACCTTCTCATTCAAAGAGTTTTTTTTATTTTCATGACTATGACAATTGTAGATTCACACTGAAGGCATCAAAACTATGAATTAACACATGTGGAATTATATACATAACCAAAAAGTGTGAAACAACTAAAAATATGTCATATTCTAGTAGCCACCTTTTGCTTTGATTACTGCTTTGCACACTCTTGGCATTCTCTTGATGAGCTTCAAGAGGAAGTCACCTGAAATGGTCTTCCAACAGTCTTGAAGGAGTTCCTAGAGATGCTTAGCACTTGTTGGCCCTTTTGCCTTCACTCTGCTGTCCAGCTCACCCCAAACCATCTCGATTGGGTGACTGTGGAGGCCAGGTCATCTGGCACAGCACCCCATCACTCTTCTTCATGGTTAAATAGCCCTTACACAGCCTGGAGGTGTGTTTGGGGTCATTGTCCTGTTGAAAAATAAATGATGGTCCAACTAAACGCAAACCGGATGGAATAGCATGCCGCTGCAAGATGCTGTGGTAGCCATGCTGGTTCAGTATGCCTTCAATTTTTAATAAATCCCCAACAGTGTCACCAGCAAAGCACCCCCACACCATCACACCTCCTCCTCCATGCTTCACGGTGGGAACCAGGCATGTAGAGTCCATCCGGTCACCTTTTCTGCGTCGAACAAAGACACGGTGGTTGGAACCAAAGATCTCAAATTTGGACTCATCAGACCAAAGCACAGATTTCCACTGGTCTAATGTCCATTCCTTGTGTTCTTTAGCCCAAACAAGTCTCTTCTGCTTGTTGCCTGTCCTTAGCAGTGGTTTCCTAGCAGATATTCTACCATGAAGGCCTGATTCACACAGTCTCCTCTTAACAGTTGTTCTAGAGATGTGTCTGCTGCTAGAACTCTGTGTGGCATTGACCTGGTCTCTAATCTGAGCTGCTGTTAACCTGCGATTTCTGAGGCTGGTGACTCGGATGAACATTCTCCGCAGCAAAGGTGACTCATGTCCTGGGGCGGTCCGCATGTGAGCCAGTTTCTTTGTAGCGCTTGATGGCTTTTGTGACTGCACTTGGGGACACTTTCAAAGTTTTCCCAATTTTTCGGACTGACTGACCTTCATTTTTTAAAGTAATGATGGCCACTCATTTTTCTTTACTTAGCTGCTTTTTTCTTGCCATAATACAAATTCTAACAGTCTATTTAGTAGGACTATCAGCTGTGTATCCACCTGACTTCTCCACAAGGCAACTGATAGTCCCAACCCCATTTATAAGGCAAGAAATCCCACTTATTAAACCTGACAGGGCACACCTGTGAAGTGAAGACCATTTCAGGTGACTACCTCTTGAAGCTCATCAGGAGAATGCCAAGAGTGTGCAAAGCAGTAATCAAAGCAAAAGGTGGCTACTTTGAAGAACCTAGAATATGACATATTTTCAGTTGTTTCACACTTTTTTGTTATGTATATAATTCCACATGTGTTAATTCATAGTTTTGATGCCTTCAGTGTGAATCTACAATTTTCATAGTCACGAAAATAAAGAAAACTCTTTGAATGAGAAGGTGTGTCCAAACTTTTGGTCTGTACTGTACATTTAAGTATTCTTGATTCACTAGCTCATCACACTAGAGCTCTCCCCTACACTCTGAGCGCCAATGGCTATCTACCATCCGTGCATAGATGAGTCGCACATCTGGGACATCTGCAGAGCGCTATGTCCTTGCGCATCTCGTCTATGCGCAGGACATGCGCAGTAGTCACCACGGAGCTGTTTCGGTGTCTAAGTCTCCGTGCAGACTCTCAGTGACCGGCGGAAAGGTGAACTTTATGGTAAGTCAGTGCGCATAGACATGTTGCACATTATATCACATCACCCTCTCCTTGACAGGACCTGATAGGATAAGTAGTGGTGCGTCACCAATGGCAGAGTGATGTACCTGCAATAGGATTTGTCAGTGCCATAATTTTGCGCTTCCCCTATTGGTTCATTTAAATGTCAACTTCAATCATCAGGTCATTTATACTTCGTTTGCTGTCCAACCCCTGATGAAGCCAGTTGTTCTGGTGAAACATGTCAGGAGGCAAATAGTTGGTTTTTAGTTGTCTTTGTTCGGTCCTTTGTAATCATTCATTTAAATTGTACCAGTTTATGGTGTTACAAGGGCTCACAAATAGTGATGCAACCAGTGTATGGTTAGTCAGTGAATAGCTGAGGCAACACTGCTGTACTTAGGGCTAGTTTTGTCACTAGCAACAGTGTTCAGGTAGTTTGATGGGGGAAGTGCACGCCCCCTTAAAGCTACAAGTGTCACATCACAGCACCATTCCATACATATGGACTGAAATATGCAGGTTTTAACCTCTTGTCAGTGCTTACGTAGCATATTTTAGTGTGATTAATAAAAGTTACGTTTTATAAGCATTTATATCTGGGTCAAGTTTGGGCATTCAGTCACATGGCTTTTTGTTGTTAATTTAAGTATACCAATACCCAGATAGGGTCCATGTATTATTTCCTTATGATATGAATTCATAACGGTCAATGTGACTTGCCACACCGGTCACACAAAAAAAAAAATCCAACACAACATGCAAATCACTTGCCAATTCAACTTGACCTATCTATAATTTAGAATTCTTTTAACCCAAATCTCAGCTCTAAAAATAGCTAAATGACAGCAAGTTGTGCAACTATTCTGAGGATTGCTGTCTGCAGGGACACGTTAACATGTAGCCAGTTATTTATCAGTCTGTGAATAACTGGGTTAAATTATTTTTGCTCTTGAAGCCGGCATGCTCAACCTGCGGCCCTCCAGCTGTTGCAAAACTACAACTCCCAGCATGCCCGAACAGCTTACAGCCATCAGCCTACAGCAGGGCATGCTGGGAGTTGTAGTTTTACAACAGCTGGAGGGCCGCAGGTTGAGCATCCCTGTCTTATAGCATTTTCCCATATTCCAAAAAGTAATTTCTTCTGATCTAATGAGTTTTACAATTTAAATGCCTTACAAAACATTAAAACTGTTGTTATGTTTAGCAAAACCTGATTTATCTGCAAAACATTTTCCACATTCTGAACATGAATAGGGCTTTTCTCCTGTGTGATAAAATCTCATGGGAAAAAAGTCCTGATTTTTGGTTAAAACTTTTCCCACATTCTAAGCATGCATACGGCTTCTCTCCTGTGTGAATTCTCTCATGTTTAACAAGACTTGATTTATAGCTAAAGCATTTCTCACATTCTGAACATGAATACAGCTTCACTTCTGTGTGCATTCTCTTATGTCTAATAAGATATGATTTATTTTTGAAAGATTTTCCACATTCTGAACAAGAATATGGCTTCTCTCCTGTGTGAAGTCTCTCATGTGTAAATAGATTTGATTTACTTGTAAAGCATTTTCCACATTCTGAGCATTAATACGGCTTCACTCCTGAGTGAATTATCTCATGTATAACTAGATTTGATTTATCTGCAAAACATTTCTCACATTCTAAACACGAATGTGGTTTCTCTCCTATGTGAATTCTCTCAGCTACAAGACTTGATTTATTTGTAAAGCATTTTCCACATTCTGAGCATTAATACGGCTTTACTCCTGAGTGACTTTTCTTATGTCTAGTAAGATTTGATTTATGTATAAAAGATATTCCACATTCTGAACAAGAATATGGCTTCTCTCCTGTGTGATGTCTCTCATGTCTAACTAGATTTGTTTTACGTGCAAAACATTTTCCACATTCTGAGCATGGATATGGTTTCACTCCTGTGTGAATTCTATTATGTCTAGTAAGATGTGATTTAAGTATAAAAGATTTCCCACATTCTGAACAAGAATATGGCTTCTCTCCTGTGTGAATTTTCTCATGTGTAACTAGATTTGATTTATCTGAAAAACATTTCTCACATTCTAAGCATGCATATGGCTTCTCTCCTGTGTGAATTCTTTCATGTTTAACAAGACTTGATTTATCTGCAAAACATTTCTCACATTCTGAACATGAATATGGTTTCTCCCCTGTATGAATCCTCTCATGTATAACAAGATATGATTTATCTACAAAACATTTCCCACATTCTGAACATGAATATCGCTTCTCTTGTGTGTGACGTATTTTATGGTAAGCAAGTTCAAATTTTTGTGCAAAACATTTCCCACATTCTGAACAGGAGTATGTTTTCTCTCCTGTGTGATTTATCTCATGTTGAACAAGAATTGATTTATAGCCAAAGTATTTCCCACATTCTGAACACGAATATGGCTTCTTTCCTCTATGACTACTCTTTTGTTTAACAAGACTTGATTTATCCGTAAAATATTTCTCACATTCTAAACATAAATGGCGCTTCTCCACACTGTGAATTCTTCTGTGTGTAGTTCTGTGACTAGATCTCTTTGTAAACTCTTTACCAGGCTGGAGCTCTTTTTGACCTGCACTTCTGGTAACAATCTGTGATTGGTTAACAGAAGGTTCCTCATGATTAGGGGGATTATGTGATAGATCTGTAATAGGAAGTCCTGAAAATACATTAAGATTAACATGGTTGCCTCCTGAAGAGTGCTGCATGAGATCTTCATGTTCTACATTATAATTTGGTCTTAGCAAGAAGTTTCCTTTAAAATCTTTACTGGAATTCTCTGCAGAGATAAAAATTGGAATTTGTAATATTTTTTTTTTTTGTTAAATCATTTTGAGATTACTTATAACATTCCTATTAGGCCGGAATTAGATCCAGCAAAAACTAAAGATTTACAATCCATCTTTCATTTTAATTCATTTCTGGCTTTGGTTTGAAACACTGCATATGTCATTTCAGCCTTACACAGCTTTCTATAGGACTGCCTGGCAGTGTTCAGGATTCTGGTCCACTTCTGGGAACCACTTATTACACAAATATAGCTTAAGGAGACTTTAATACTGATGACCTATCCTAAGGATCCTCAATATGTCTGTCTATATACATCTTCATATTCCTCCCTATTTACACATTCTCATATCCCCTAGTTCTATACATTGATATTACCACCTTCCACCCTTCATTTCATTTTTGCTGTATAAAAGACACACTTTGTCCCCCAAAAGTGTGAGAAAAATGTCACTATGACCTGATCTGGAGATGACCGATGCTGAACAAGTCAGCACCAGTCTCCTCCTAGGTCAGGCAGGGGACACCAGTGTTTTGGGTCCCCTGCCAGCGCTGCTATTGGCTGGAACAACCATGGACCATAACGCTCCGTCATGGAATTCAGTTATGGTCCATGGTAACGGAATCCATAACGCAATTCAGATTATACTACAACCCGAACTCGAATTTCAAAATATGAAATTCGCTCATCCCTAATCAGTAACCCCCCGATACGCATCAGAATTTGTTAGAAAGACAGCATTAATTTAAGGATTATTGGTGTCTGACGCTTGTGTACAAGTCCATTCTTTTGAGGTTATTTTACACTCCTGCTTCTTTCTTCACAATACCTGGAAGTGTGGCCTCCTCTAAGTCTGAATGCGCTCCTATTATTCCATCCATTCCACAAGTGCCTTTAATTAGGTGATACATATAGCTGTGTCTGCTCTTCCTCTCACTGGATGCCTGATGGCACACAGAGGTAAGAAGTGTAGCGACACAGTATGTGTGTGGGTGCTGTTCTCCTGAATTTAGATGTCCACTGGCATAGTAATAGGGGTTGTCCAACGCTTAAAACTGATGATCTATCCTCTGGATAGGTCATCAATATCTGATCGGTGGAGATCTGACACCCAACACCCCTGCTGATCAGCTGTGAGACGAGGAGGAGGGCTCCATGCGAGCACCGCTTCATGGTCTTTACACTACTTGTCTTGTCTCCAGTGGAGCGGTGGCGTAGTGTAATTACAAGATCTCGCTCCTTTCACTTGAATGGAGCCGGGGCGAAGTGCAGTGTAATAATGGAGACGAAGTGCAGTGTAATAAAGAGGAAGTTGCGCTCGCATGCTCCACTACATTGGCCTTAAGGACACTGCTCTCTCCTGGTTCTCTTCCTATCTGTCTGGCCGCTCCATTAGTGTATCATTCGCTGGCTCTTCTTCTTCTCCTCTTCCTCTTGATGTTGGAGTTCCTCAGGGCTCAGTCCTAGGTCCTCTACTCTTCTCCCTCTATACAGTCCCCATCGGACAGACTATCAGTAGATTTGGCATTCGGTACCATCTCTATGCTGACGACACCCAACTATACACTTCATCCCCTGACCTCACTCCTGCTTTACTCCAAAACACCAGTAAATGTCTGGCAGCTATTTCTAACAACATGTCCTCTGTGTATCTTAAACTGAATTCCTCAAAAAACTTCTCGTCTTTCCCCATCTACCAACCCACCTAAACTTGATTTTTCTATTTCAGTCTGTGGCACTATGATAACTCCTGGGCAGGACACCGGCTGACTTGGGGCCACGTTTGACTCTGATCTTTCCTTTGTTCCCCATATCCAATCACTTACTCGCTCTTCTCGTCTGCAACTCAAGAACATCTCCAGAATCCATCCTTTTCTTAAAGTGGAAACGGACAAAACTCTTGTTGCCTTGATTCATTCTCGTCTTGACTCCTGTAATTCATTACTAATTGTTCTCCCACTTACTAAACCTTCATCCCTTCAGACTGTACTAAATGCTGCAGCCAGGCTCATCTAGCTCATCTCCTCTAGCTTGTGCCAGTCACTGGTTCCCCATCCACCACAGAATGCAGTTCAAAGCCCTCACCCACAAAGTTTTCCGAAGTGCTGCACATCTATACATGTCCTCTCTCATTTCCGTCCACCACCCTACTCGTGCTCTCCGTTCTGTTAGTCACCTGGTGTAAAATACACTATAATTTGTACCTCTCTACCGGTCTTCAGGACTTTTCTTAAGCTGAATCTACTCTCTGGAATGCTCTGCCCTGGAATAACAGGTTAATTTCCAACCGCCATTCAAACGTGCCTTAAAAACACATCTTTTCAGGCAGGCTTATTAATTTTACAAAAAAGACTGTTCCCAAGTAATCCCCACCCCCCCCAAAAAAAAATAAAAAAAAATAAACTCCTCAGACCTGAACTCGATCTTCTAACAGTCAACACATCTGAAGCAGAACGGCCTACACCACTGCTTTCTGTACAATAATGACTCGACTACTAGATATCACAATCAACTACCTTTTGTGTCACCCCACTAACAGTTGCCTAGAAGACCCAATTAAGGGCTGGATCTCCTAGGCTTCCATAGAAGGCAGGTCCCGATGGAAACCCTGACTCACCGCAAGTACCTTCTATGCTGCAGTCAGTGCTGACGGGGATAATCCGCCGGCATCGGCTTTTACAGCATGGTGGATTCAGCAGGGGCTCGGCTATCAGTGACTGCCCGGCTCCTGCACTGAACAGGGCACACGGCTCTGATGCCCACAAGTCACTTCCCACTATGACGCACCATTACATCATATGTTGAGAACTGGTTAAACAGCTGATTAGCTAATCATAACAAATTACGACCTGACAATGACCTCCAGGTCTCCGATCTTAGCGCCAGGTCACTGGACTGACCCCAGCATGGACTTACAGGGCAGTGATAATACATTCTGAGATGGAGCAGAACCCGAGCTTACATGTCACTGCACACACGTGTATACACTGCACATGACGACTCTTACCTTGTGATATAAGAGGCTGGTGCTCCTCCATTACATGTCACTGCACACACGTGTATACACTGCACATGACGGCTCTTACCCTGTGATATAAGAGGCTGGTGCTCCTCCATTACATGTCACTGCACACACGTGTATACACTGCACATGACGGCTCTTACCCTGTGATATAAGAGGCTGGTGCTCCTCCATTACAGGTCACTGCACACACGTGTATACACTACACATCACGGCTCTTACCTTGTGATATAAGAGGCTGGTGCTCCTCCATTACATGTCACTGCACACACGTGTATACACTGCCCATGACGGGTATTACCTTGTGATATAAGAGGCTGGTGCTCCTCCATTACATGTCACTGCACACACGTGTATACACTGCACATGACGGCTCTTACCTTGTGATATAAGAGGCTGGTGCTCCTCCATTACATGTCACTGCACACACGTGTATACACTGCCCATGACGGGTATTACCTTGTGATATAAGAGGCTGGTGCTCCTCCATTACATGTCACTGCACACACGTGTATACACTGCACATGACGGCTCTTACCTTGTGATATAAGAGGCTGGTGCTCCTCCATTACATGTCACTGCACACACGTGTATACACTGCACATGACGGCTCTTACCTTGTGATATAAGAGGCTGGTGCTCCTCCATTACATGTCACTGCACACACACGTGTATACACTGCACATGACGGGTCTTACCTTGTGACATAAGAGGCTGGTGCTCCTCCATTACATGTCACTGCACACACGTGTATACACTGCACATGACGGCTCTTACCTTGTGATATAAGAGGCTGGTGCTCCTCCATTACATGTCACTGCACACACGTGTATACACTGCACATGACGGGTCTTACCTTGTGATATAAGAGGCTGGTGCTCCTCCATTACATGTCACTGCACACACGTGTATACACTGCACATGACGGCTCTTACCTTGTGATATAAGAGGCTGGTGCTCCTCCATTACATGTCACTGCACACACACATGTATACACTGCACATGACGGCTCTTACCTTGTGATATAAGAGGCTGGTGCTCCTCCATCATGGCCTCCTTGTACAGGTCCTTGTGTCCTTCTATATACTCCCACTCCTCCATGGAGAAATAGACAGTGACATCCTGACACCTTAGAGGAACCTGACAACACAATGACACCGTCATCACCCAGACCCCTCCAGTGCTGTTACTGGAGAATTTCCCAGCATTCCCAGCAGTGTCACCTCTCCAGTCAGCAGCTCCATCATCTTGTGGGTGAGTTCTAGGATCTTCTGCTCATGTATCAGGGGGTGAGGGGGTGGCTCTGTGATGGGGTGAAAGGTCCTGCTCTGCCCTCCTGACTCCTGGAGATGGATGATGGGAGTCACACCGTCCCCCGATGTCTTCTTCACTATTGTGTACTCCTGTGGATGGAGAGAGACACTTAGGGAATAAACCCTTCAGAGGCCATGTGCTCTCCTCCGGCCCTTTCCTCCTGGGTACAACGTGCCTACTTACCTTCACATGGCTCCTACAACAGGACGATTGGTCACTGGTCACATGATACATCACTCACCATAGTGGGGGCTGATCTTCAGGTTCTCCGTCACTTGGAAGGTCTGGAGGCCGTTCTCCAGGACCCTTCCTATGACTTCCTATGATGGATTCTCCTTCCCGATGTCTGACTTGTTACAGAATACAATAAAGAGGAGAGAAATCTAGAAAAGTTTACCTCTCCGCTCAGCAGGGAGATGATCTCCAAGGTGAGGTCTAATATTCTTCTGCTGATCTCCTTCCTGTCGATCCTTGGTGGCTCATTCAGGAGAAGGGTCATATTGGTGGTTTTCATCATGACATCTCCAAAAAAAAAAAAAAAAAAAAAAAAAAAGGAATACAGGTTAATCAGTAATGTCCCCGATGTTGAGGCTGAGAAAAAGTACAACTCATCCTGCAAAACTCAGACCCTCATAAAGCTGCACTGATGGGAAAGACTCTGACCTCTGTATGTATCTAAGCTCCTGGCAGTGCAGTGTGTGGAGGCAGGAGACTCTGAGCTACGAGTATATCTAAGCTCCTGAGTTTCTGGGCAGGGCCCCCCCCAATCTGTGACTTGTACCACACAGTCCACTCTACACACAGATCGCACACGGAGGAGAATCCACGTTTGTGAATCAGGCCTAAGGCGGCCGTACATCTTCAACAGCGGTGGGATTAACCTTTCTCCTGGAAGCTCTTCGTCCAGCTCCTCATACAAATACTCCGGGATCAGATTCCATGTCTTCTGGATTGGGATAGGGCCTTGAGCTGCTGCCAGACACCACTAGCGGCGGACAGGAATGGGCACGCTGAATTCAATATGCCTGATCCTTCTTTACCCTCACAAAATCTTTTTGGGCTACAGTCAGGAGCCCCCCATACACATCAGATAGTCGGCCAGACCCGCCAACACTGGCCGAGGGTAATTTATTGTATATTGACACTTTTTATTTTATTATTCTTTACTAAATCCTAGAAAACTTCTCTCCGGTAAATTCTGCAATTCATTCGAATGGATTTTTACAAGGATCCCCTTCGGTGTGAACTAAAGAGGGAGGTGGAAGCACCGTTCCCCCGGCCACTTCTGTCCAGACCTCCATTAAATTGCTTTCCATCCCCTCCCCCCACATCCAGGGAGTCACAGACGTCTTGTACATCTTCTCCCATCCCCCGACCAGATCAAACCCATAGAGATGACAATTTAACCCCTTACATGCCTTATGGCCAGGCTCTACACCCCGCACCTGCCATCCTGGCCGTTATAGTAACTTTTACTAAGCCTTTCCCTGGTGAATACAACAAATACATATTAACCCCTTTATTACTGCATGGGCGTGTCCCATCAGACACCATGATAATCACTATATTAGTAACGGGTCTCCACAATCTGAGGGGGCACCAGCCTTCCCACCCCCTACCTAGGGGGCGTATGGCCCCCTGTACACAACTTCTAGACTCACAGGTGCCTTCCACAAGCCCATAAAATAGGGTTCCCTCTTATAAAAGGGGGGTACAGACACCGGTATATCACTGCACATGACATGTCTTACCTAGTGATAGAGGCTGGTGCTCCTCCATTACATGTCACTGCACACACGTGTATACACTGCACATGACGGGTATTACCTTGTGATATAAGAGGCTGGTGCTCCTCCATTACATGTCACTGCACACACGTGTATACACTGCACATGACGGCTCTTACCTTGTGATATAAGAGGCTGGTGCTCCTCCATTACATGTCACTGCACACACGTGTACACACTGCACATGACGGGTATTACCTTGTGATATAAGAGGCTGGTGCTCCTCCATTACATGTCACTGCACACACGTGTATACACTGCACATGACGGCTCTTACCCTGTGATATAAGAGGCTGGTGCTCCTCCATTACATGTCACTGCACACACGTGTATACACTGCACATGACGGCTCTTACCCTGTGATATAAGAGGCTGGTGCTCCTCCATTACATGTCACTGCACACACGTGTACACACTGCACATGACGGCTCTTACCTTGTGATATAAGAGGCCGGTGCTCCTCCATTACATGTCACTGCACACACGTGTATACACTGCACATGGCGGCTCTTACCTTGTGATATAAGAGGCTGGTGCTCCTCCATTACATGTCACTGCACACACGTGTATACACTGCACATGACGGGTCTTACCCTGTGATATAAGAGGCTGGTGCTCCTCCATTACATGTCACTGCACACACACGTGTATACACTGCACATGACGGCTCTTACCTTGTGATATAAGAGGCTGGTGCTCCTCCATTACATGTCACTGCACACACTGCACATGACGGCTCTTACCCTGTGATATAAGAGGCTGGTGTTCCTCCATTACATGTCACTGCACACACGTGTATACACTGCACATGACGGCTCTTACCCTGTGATATAAGAGGCTGGTGCTCCTCCATCATGGCCTCCTTGTACAGATCCTTGTGTCCTTCTATATACTCCCACTCCTCCATGGAGAAATAGACAGTGACGTCCTGACACCTTATAGGAACCTGACAACACAATGACACCGTCATCACCCAGACCCCTCCAGTGCTGTTACTGGAGAATTTCCCAGCATTCCCAGCAGTGTCACCTCTCCAGTCAGCAGCTCCATCATCTTGTGGGTGAGTTCTAGGATCTTCTGCTCATGTATCAGGGGATGAGGGGGAGGCTCTGTGATGGGGTGAGGGGTCCTGCTCCGCCCTCCTGACTCCTGGAGATGAATGATGGGAGTCACACAGTCCCCCGATGTCTTCTTCACTATTGTGTACTCCTGTGGATGGAGAGAGACACTTAGGGAATAAACCCTTCAGGGGCCATGTGCTCTCCTCCTGCCCTTTCCTCCTGGGTACAACGTGCCTACTTACCTTCTCATGGCTCCTACAACATGACTATTGGTCACTGGTCACATGACACATCACTCACCATATTAGGGGCTGATCTTCAGATTCTCCGTCACTTAGAAGGTCTGGAGGCCGTTCTCCAGGACCCTGGACTCTTCCTATCACTTCCTATGATGGATTCTCCTTCCCGATGTCTGACTTGTTACAGAATACAATAAAGAGGAGAGAAATCTAGAAAAGTTTACCTCTCCGCTCAGCAGGTAGATGATCTCCAAGGAGAGGTCTAATATTCTCCTGTCCATCCTTGGGGGGTCATTCAGGAGAAGGGTCGTATTGCTGGTTTTCTTCATCCTCCTTCCAATAAAAGGAATAAAGGTTAATCAGTGAGTCTCATGTCCCCTATAACAAGTCCAAAAAAAAACTTGTTTAGAGAATGCCAAGAGTGTGCAAAGCAGTAATCAAAGCAAAAGGTGGCTACTTTGAAGAACCCAGAATATGACATATTGTCAGTTGTTTCACACTTTTTTGTTATGTATATAATTCCACATGTGTTAATTCATAGTTTTGATGCCTTCAGTCTGAATCTACAATTTTCAAAGTCATGAAAATATAGAAAACTCTTTGAATGAGAAGGTGTGTCCAAACTTTTGGTCTGTACTGTATATCAAAGAAATACGTGACCTAATCCATGTTTGGTCCGGGTGCTTCCTCCTGAGAACTCCGGCCATGTATATGCTTCCATGGCATCATAACCAAATAGATCTCAGATAAGTAGCAGGGAGCAAATCGATAACTGACGGACTGAGTAGATGGCGGTAATATGAAATTGATAAGGTTAATGGGCTCTGAGAGAAGGAGGAGGGTCTTTCCCAGAGGCTGTATACGCTTCCGTAACAACACTCCTTATCCACCGGGATATGGAGCTCTTAGCTGCTTTCCTACCTCTATTAGGGCCAGAAAACTGCACAAATAAATTTTCGTCTATCCTCCATTCCCTGGTAGCGTCAATATAACGAAGAACTGCCCTTCTTACATCTAAGTTATGGAATTTTTGTTCCTGCTCGTTCCTGGGATTGGCACAGAAAGAGGGAATGACGATATCTTGGGACCTGTGAAAGGTGGATACTACCTTTGGGAGGACATTGGGGTCCAACTTAAATATTAACCTATCCTCTAATACCCTAAGCAAAGGCTCCTGGATGGATAGGGCCTGAAGCTCGCAAACTCTCTTAGCAGAAGATATTGCTACCAGGAAAACCATCTTAAGAGTAAGCCACTTGATAGACAAAGATTCTAAAGGCTCAAAAGGGAATCTGACAAGCCTAAAAGAAGTCTTCAGGTTCCATGGCGCTACCAAATTCTTAATTCTCGGCTTTAGCCTATCTGCAGCTTTCAAAAACCTAGCAACCCAGGGGACATCATAAAGACTAGTGTTGTAGAGGGCACCCAGGGCAGACACCTACAGAGTGTTTGGCGGGAGACCCATATCCAACCCATCCTGGAGAAACTTCAAAATGAGAGGGATATTGGGAGTGGACTGGTTAAACCTGTCCACCCCACCCCACCCCACCCCCAAGAGACAAACTTTTTCCACACCTTAAGATATGCTATGGAGGTATTGGATTTTCTGCTGAACATTAGGGTACCTACCACCCTCTAAAATAAACCCACATGGACTGTCCAGTAACCAGGCTGATAGTTTAAGAAGACTGGGGTTCGGATGGCTGATTGGGCCCTGCATTAGGAGGTCCTCCATCAGGGCAAACAGGATTGGATCCTCACAGCTGAAGGATCTCAGAAGACCGAACCAGCCCCTTCTGTTCCAAAAGGGGACCACCAGGATTAGTGTACACTTCTCTGTCAGTAATTTCTGCAGGACCTTCGGGATCATCGGGATTGGTGGAAAAGCATAGACGAGACCCGACGTCCAATCCTGAGTGAAGGCATCTACCGCCACGCATGGATCCCTTGGACTGAGGGAGAAGTAATGAGGAACCTTGTGGTTTTTCTTTGAGGCGAACAGATCCAGACTCGGACTGCCCCACTGAACCTGGATCTTCCGAAAGGCTGTCTGAGAAAGAGACCATTCGCCTGGATCTAGTCTCTGTCGACTGAGAAAATCTGCCCTTTGAGGGAGCCCTTTAAGTGTACCGCTGTAAGGGATATTAGATTCTTTTCTACCCACAAGAATATCTGTCTTGAGAGACTCTTTAGATGACGATGCCTTGTACCCCCTTGATGACGGATGAAGGCCACTGCTGTGGAGTTGTCCAAGTGGACCAATACAGGCTGGTTTCTTGACTGGCTCTGTGTTGCTTTTAGACCTTCCCATATTGCCCAAAGCTCCCTGTATTTGGATGACATTCCCCTCTGATATTCGGACCAAGTCCCCTGGAAAGAATTGCAGGCTGCAAGGGCACCCCAACCCCAGGAGCTGGTGTCTGTTGTCAATGAGAAAACTTCCTCCTGATTCCAGCAGACCCCCGTCTGTAGATTTTTGTCTCTGAGCCACCACTGTAAAGAGATTTTTAAGTCCCTCGGTAGATAGATCTTCGGGTCCAGAGTTAGCTAAAACCTGTTCCATTTTCTGAGGAACAGATCTTGCAGGGGTCTCATTTGGTGTTGAGCCCAGGCAACCGCAGGGATACATGACGAGAGATGACCAAGCATTTTCTTGCCTTCTCTTACAAAGAAAGCCGGACCTCTCAGGAATTGCCAGATTTTGACCTTCAGATCCTGGACCTTTGGGGAGGGTAGGAAATATTTCTGGAGGATGGAATCTAGAAGGATGCCTAGAAAAACTCTGGAAGAAGAAGGCTGGACTTCTCCCAATTGACTATCCAGCCAAGATTCTGAAGATGAGCAAGGACCACCTGGATATGTGATTAAAGCAGATCTGTACTTTCCGCTATGACTAACAGATCGTCCAGATATGGAACTATTAGTATTCCCTTCTGGCTTAAGGAGGCCACTACTTCTGCCATACCTTTGGAGAAGATGCTAGGGGCAGAAGATATTCCGAAAGGAAGGCAGTTGAACTGATAATGATGAACCCTTCCTTCCAGCTGTACCACGAATCTTAGATACTTCCTGGATTGAGGATGGATCAGGAAGTGGAAGTACGCATCCTTGAGGTCTATCATGGCCATCATAGCCACTTTCTTGATGAGTTTCACTGCAGACTTCACGGTTTTCATTAATCTGCGGTAGATGATATGTTTGTTCAGTGGCTTCAAATTTATAATAGTCCTGAACTTGCCACTTGGTTTTTGAACTCAAAATAAAGAGAAATAGTGACACTTTCCTACTTCCTAGCTGGGAACACATTATATTGCCCCTGGGCATAATAACTCTCTTATGCAGTATGACAGAAAGGTCATTTGAGATAAGGGGAGCAGGGTTAAGGTGAATTTTTGTGGAGGAAGAGATTCTAGTTCTATCGCATAACCTTCTCTTATAATGTTGATAATAAAAGGGTCTGCACTGACACGCTCCCAGGTATCTATGAAGGAGCCAAGTCTTCTCCCAACCCTGATGGCGTCATTGCTTGGAGGAAGAAGGGGAAGGATCCCCTTTATTGGGATTGAAGAGGAAATTTATTCCTTTCCCCCCTTTTGTATAGCTCCACCTCCCTTATTTCCCTCTATCTGTTTCGGTATCCTGTGGTTGTGGTTTGTTACGAAAAAACTGCCTGCTCTTTTTAGATCTGTCTTCGGGAAACCCTTTTTTGCGGTCAGTGGCGTTTTCTAGGATTTTATCCAAGTAGGGACCGAATACATACTGGCTATGCAACGGAAAAGAGATCAACTTGTTCTTGGACATCATATGCCCCGACCAGGCCTTCAGCCAAAGGACCCTTCTAATTGTGTTAGACAGGACCACCGTACGGGCGGATAGTCTTACGGACTGAGGTGTCTGCTAGGAAGCTAGTGGCCATCTTCAGTAGGGGAAGGCTGTCCAAGATCTGCTCCCTTGGAGTTTTTTTTTTAACTAAGTGTAACTCTAACTGCTCCAGCCATACTTTTAGGGTATGGGCCACACATGTCGCGGCTACCCCCGGTTTTAAAAGGGCTGCCGTAGCTTCCCACGTCTTCTTATGAAGGCTCTCCACCTTCCTGTCCATAGGGTCCTTTAGCTGTGCGGCATCCTCAAAAGGAAGGACCGTGCGTTTTGCGACCTTTGCCACAGGAGCATTGACTCTAGGGATGGACTCCCCGTCTGTGCAATCTGCTTCGTTAAAGGGATACCGCCTCTTAATGCCACGGGGAATGAAGGAACCATTTTTAGGTTTATCCCATTCAGCTTTAATCAGCTTCTGTACATTATCCCCCGAATATCTCCTCCTGAACTGTTCTAGGCTTCCTAGGATTTTCCATTTTGATCGTGGCCCTTATGGCTCTGATTAACTCTTCAATGTCTGCAGGGTTAAACAGAAACCTTCTGTATTCATTATCTTCATCGGACTCCTGGGTCATATCCAAGATCTCAGGATCCGAAAGATCAGGATTTACTGAATCGGAATCACTTCCCACACTAATAAGATCTCTAGAAATTCCCGGTCTAGAAAGTGGGGGCCTGGGGAAGATTCCCGCACTTCCTGGTCTAAACTTTAACAGAGGAGGAAGACTCCTTTTCTCCCTGAAATTATATAAGGGAGAGCAGGGTCAACCACTACAGGACAACAACAGTACATGAAGGGTGCCTGACTCACTGGACCCTGGATAGTGGGGGGCTCAGATCCTAAGTCAGGTGTGGTAGGGGCACTCATGCTGCACAGATCCCGTCCACCAGAAACGCCTGAGAAATGACAGGGGTGAAGATCCGCTGGGCGCCATTTTCCAATTGGCATTGCCCTCTTTTTGTCCACTGGGCATGCCCCGGCGAGCGCCTGCGTGAGGTCACGATGCAATATAGTATCTAATACTCCACAGTATATAGTATATAACACCTCACAGTATACAGTATATGAGTATTACACTCACCGGTAATCCGGTTTCCTGGAAGTCTCCATGACAGCACACACTGAGATTGACTTCCTCTGATAGGACAGGAAAAAAACCCAGCCCTTCCCCTCATCGCCAGTGTATTTTAACGGAACCAGAAAAAGGGGTAGAACATAAATTAAAGTAACATTATTAACAAAAGGGTGGGAATATATGTGTGGTCATGGAGACTTCCAGGAAACCGGATTACCGGTGAGTGTAATACTCATTTCCGCAGTCGTCTCCATGACAGCACACACTGAGAACTAACAAAGTAAATTTTAGGGGGGGGGGGGACAACAGCACCTAGGACCTTGCGTCCAAAGGCCATGTCCTCATTGGCAAATACATCAACCCTATAATGCTTGGTGAAGGTGTGAGCCCTCTTCCAAGTGGCCGCTCTGCAAATTTGTTCTAGAGACGCAGAGGCTCTCTCGGCCCAGGAAGTAGACACGGATCTTACCGAATGGGCTCTGAGGGCCAGGTAAAAATAAAAATAGGCGAGGAACCCAGCAGAGCTCCCGGCACCTCTCTGGCGATGAGGCGAAGGGGTGAAGTTTTTAAACCTCTCAGTTTTTTTTGTATGTCCTATCAGACGAAGTCAATCTCCGATTGTGCTGTCATGGAGACGACTGCGGAAATAGCATATAACACCCCACAGTAGGCAGTATATAACGCCCACAGTATATAGTATATAACACCCCACAGCATACAGTATATAGTATATAACACCCCACAGTATGCAGTATATAACACCTCACAGTATATAGTATATAACACCCCACAGTATGCAGTATATAACACCTCACAGTATATAGTATATAACACCCCACAGTATGCAGCAGGGTGGATTTGATTTAAATCAAACCGATTTAAATTGAGATTTAAATCACTAGTCAGTAAGGCTTGATTTAAATCACAGTTTTTTACATAAAGATTCATATTTGGACAATTTTTCTGTTGTACTTAGGAAGGAGAAAAATAATCATTACTTTAATAATAACAATTTAAATAGGATTTATTCAACTGAAACAATAACATTACAGCATGTTATTTGCTTAAACATCCATGTTTGTTAACTAATTTGGCTAAAGAAAATATATATATTTTAAGTGACTTCCACCAGTTCACTGGTGTGACTTTCTTTAAAATATCTTCAGCAAACATATATTTCTTGAATGGTTCCCCCTTGGCTTTGAAGTTCATTATAGTTGGCATTACAGATGGATGATTGCTGGATACCCCTGTCACCCATGGCTAACTCCTCTTCCTCAGCACTTAAGTTTTGACCCTGATACTGGATATTGACAATATTTGCCAAAAAATGAGCTGGAGACAGTGCTGGTCCCATTCGTTTTTTTAATGCTTGTAATTTAATTCTGTCCATGTGTAGTTCTGTTTTTAAGTGTTCACTCAGTTCCTTCCAAATTTCAACAGCATCAGCAATAAAACAGCTGAATGGATTAATGGAATTTAACAAAAAATTTAACATATACAGCCTTATTCTACATAATTAAAAAAGTAATCTTTATTTCATAATGAAATAACCTTTGGATGGTAATATATTTTCCTCAAAAAGCATTTTATATTAAAAAATCTGATTTAAATTTAAAAAAAACAGATTAAAAAAAAATCTGATTTAAAAAAAAAATCAAAAAAGATTTTTATCCACCCTGGTATGCAGTATATAGTATATAACACCCCACAGTGTGCAGTATATAGTATATAACACCCCACAGTATGCAGTATATATTATATAACACCTCACATTATACAGTATAACACCGAACAGTATGCAGTATATAGTATACTAGCAGAAGGACCCGGCTTCACACAGGTATATTTAATCTATTTCATTTTATGTTTCCGTGCGTCGTAAAAAGATAGACAGTTTCCCATATAACAGTGACCTCCACAGTGCCCGCCCCTTTAACATTGACATCCACAGTGGCTGCCCCTTTAAGATTGACCTTCACAGTGCCCGCCTCTTTAACACTGACCTTCACAGTGCCCTCCCATTTAACAGTGACCTTCACAGTGCCCGCCCCTTTAACAATGACTTCCACAGTGCCTGTCCCTTTAACAGTGACCACCCTTTTAACAGTGACTTTCACAGTGACCGCCCCTTTAACAGTGACTTTCACAGTGACCGCCACTTTAACAGGGACCTTCATAGCACCCGCCTCTTTGATAACAGTGACCTCCACAGTGCCCGCCCATTTAATAACAGTGACCTCCAGAGTGCCCGACCATGTAATAACAGTGACCTCCACTGTGCCTGCCCATTTAATAACAGTGACCTCCACAGTGCCCGCCCATTTAATAACCGTGACCTCCAGAGTGCCCGACCATTTAATAACCGTGACCTCCAGAGTGCCTGCCCATTTAATAACAGTGACCTCCACAGTGCCCGCCCATTTAATAACAGTGACCTCCAGAGTGCCTGCCCATTTAATAATAGTGACCTCCACAGTGCCCGCCCCTTTAATAACAGTGACCTCCAGAGTGCCTGCCCATTTAATAATAGTGACCTCCACAGTGCCCGCCCCTTTAAGCAGTAAAGAAAAATGGCTGGGTTGTTATGGAAACCTGGTGTAAAACTGTGTTTATGGCAGTTGAAGAGAAAGACTTGCAGGCTTGTATTGGCTAATGTGGGTAATTTTGGGGGAATATCTCAGGAACGGTACATCCTATAGAGTTGAGACCTAAAACCTTCCCAGACACCTGATGTACCTGTGTGCCAAATTTGGTGAAGATCGGTCCAGTCGTTTGGTCGCGCATAAAGAACGTCCAGACATAAATAAATTTTTCTATATATGAGATAACACCCCACAGTGTGCAGTATATAGTATATAACACCCCACAGTATACAACACCGCACAGTATGCAGTATATAACACCTCACAGTATATAGTATATATGTTGAATATCTGATATATAAAAAGAATCTTCATATAAAAGAAAGGATCAAAAAATATATATATAAAAATTATATGATCCTTCAGGCGGACATAATCGCCTCCAAGTTCTTTTATCGAGTATCTTAATTTGATTTGTACAAGCAGTGAATAAGGGGACAATTGTCTATGCAAAAATATATATGTAATTTATTATACATGATACAAATCAAGAATATAACATCAATACGATTGCAAAGACAAACAATGAAGCTGTAAAAAAAAATACCCAAAATACACCAGCACAGTGGTGCTAACACACCACTATCTCACCAGCACAGTACACCTTAAAGAGGTCCTGCAGTTTGTTTAAACTAATGATCTATCCTTTGGTTTGATCATCAGCATCTGACCGGCGGGGGTCCGACACCCGGGACCCCCGCCGATCAGCTGTTTGAGAAGGCAGTGGCACTCCAGCAGCGCCGCGGCCTTCTCACTGTTTACCGCTGGCCCAGTGACGTCACGACTAGTATCAACTGGTCTGGGCAGGGCTAAGCTCCATTCAAGTGAACAGAGCTTAGCCCCGCCCAGGCCAGTTGATACTAGTCGTGACATCACTGGGCCAGCGGTAAACAGTGAGAAGGCCGCGGCGCTGCTGGAGCGCCACTGCCTTCTCAAACAGCTGATCGCGGGGGTCCCGGGTGTCGGACCCCAGCCGGTCAAATGCTGATGATCTATCCAGAGGATAGATCACCCGTTTAAATAAACTGCAGAACCCCTTAAAATGTATCTAACTTTTAACAAGCAGACCAATGATTTATATACTAGGAGAAACTTAGGATCTTCTGTTTACCAAACAGGCTATAACAATAAAACACGGATTAATACAAGAAAAATAAATGTTATCCCTTGACTCTGTTTCCCTGTGACCAATCAAAAATATATGATATTAATACGACAAAATATCCAGCTCGGCAATCAGACCACGGAATATAACTTCCAAGGGTTTAGTCCTCTTTTCAAATAATGTCAGATCTTCTATTAACAACATGCATCTGAAGGTGAACTTCCCCTCTGCTGACATCAATATAGTATGGGACGCCCTGAAAGCATATTTGAGGGGGGTGTTTATAAGTGAGATTGCTGCAGCAAAGAGAACATTTAAGAAAAAAGAGGAGGAACTGGTCAAAGCTGCTGCAGACACAACTGCACGATTTACCAGCCAACCTTCCGAGTATAACAGGGAAGAGATGCAGAAGGCCAGTTGTTTTTTGGAGAAATATATAATAGAGAAAGCAAACCATAGAGTCTTCTTTAAGGGCCTAAAATATTTTTCGGAGTCCGGACGCCCTGGTAAGCTTTTAGCCAGGATAATTACACAACAAGATAAGAAAAATCAATCTATTGTCTCGATTCGCAACACAGAGGGGGAAATTACAACAGACCCAGAAGGAATTAGGGATGCTTTTTTAAAATATTTCTCCCACATATATAGTTCCTCTCTCGGCTTGTCATCCGATCTGGCGGCGCAGTTCTTGGAGAGGATTCCACTTTCTACTTTAAGTGAAGCCCAAATAGAGTATCTGGAAGAGGAGTTGTCTCTTTCGGAGCTCCAGGAGGCTTTGGGGTCCATCTCGGGGAACTCGTCGCCAGGGATAGTAAAATTTGTTTCACACAATTTTAATCACACTGTTGTACAATTTAATATTTTGCACAAAATATATGTGACACCGCTGTGGTTATATAGGAGAGGACTTAGAGCCTCCTCTGACTGCCCACGCTGTGGCGATTCCGAGGCGGATCATTTACATCTGTTTTGGGACTGCCCAATGGTGGGCAGCTATTGGAGATCGGTCCAAATTAACTTGGCTCGTAAACTTAATATTGCTATTCCTCTGTCCCCCAGGATATGGGTCCTGGGAGATTTATCAGAGGTCAATTACCAGCCTATAAAACGCCAACTATTGATTAAAGTAATGTTTTTGGCCAGGCTTCTCATCTCCAGATTATGGTTTTCCTCTTCTGCTCCAGACTGCAACCATTGGTTAAGCTTGGTTGAGAAAGTGAAAAGTTATGAGAGGATTTTGTATAAACAAAGAGGATCCTATCTAAAGTGGGGCAAACTGTGGGCAGACTGGGACAAGCTTAAATAATTAATCTGGGTTATTTTTTTTTTTTTGTTTGTTTTTTTTTTGTTTTTTTTTTGTTTTTTTCCTTCCTGCAAGGGGGGGGGCTGGGTTGGGAATGATCCTATTGGTCCGGTCTTTTCTATATGAATTATAAATAGTAAAGGAGGTGAAGTTGCACTTGGGAATTGGAGTATCTCTAGGAATGCTGGGGGATGGCGGGACCTTCCGCCATTAAACAACGGTTAAATTTTATTTTTAAAAACGAACCAAAATGGTTAATTGAACCACTACACCGTGCCGGTTATGGGTGGGGATCCGGGGCCCGGGATATTGGGCAGCCCGGCGAATGGGTGTGCCCTAGGACGCGGCTCTCTCTGACAGACATGAGGCTCGACTGCAGGCAGTGATATGACACAGGTTGTATGGGTACCAAGAGGTGTTCTCTTAGCGGGACAGAGCCGGTTTTAGGTAATGCTTATGTCTACATCTTACCTAAATGCCGGTGATCACCGAGTGATACTCGAGCTGAGTCCCTTTATATGCGAGACACTGGTGTGGACATATGTGAGCTACGGTTAAGTCGGGCATTAAACTCTCAATTTAACTACATGGGGATGAGGCAGCAAAATATGCAAGAAGTTCCTTCTCTACTGCGATAGAAGACTGCTGGACCCCCAAATTTTGTTTTATGAAATGCTTGCGATCAAAGATCGCAGTAGGCCCGCTACGTACGGTTAATGTGAGTACTGGATGAATGGTTACATGATGGTCAATCCTGTCAATTTCCCGCCTATGATCGGGGGAGAGAGCGCGGGGCGCCCGCTCGCTCCCTGGCTGTCGCCCGGGCTGAGGGCCCCTAACCCTTTTTCCCCTCTATAGATAACAATATGTCAAGTGGGATGCTCTGTGTGTTTGTTTTGCCTATTAGGCTGTGAATGGCGGATGTATCCTGCCTTTCCCCCAGCAAGCGAGATCTCCATTTTTACTTTTTTTTGTCTCCATAAGCATGGATACTTGCATGAAATTATTCTTAATCATGTTGCAAATCACAAATTTACGGACTGAAGGATTTTATAATATTATAATTGTAATATGGATATGAATTTTTGCATTATAAATTAATAAAACATATTAAAAAAAAAAAAAAAACAACATGCATCTTTGCTAAGAGAATAATCAGCATTATGGAGGCGCCTAACACTATACACTCACCTAAAGAATTATTAGGAACACCATACTAATACAGTGTTGGACCCCCTTTTGCCTTCAGAACTGCCTTAATTCTACGTGGCATTGATTCAACAAGGTGCTGATAGCATTCTATAGAAATGTTGGCCCATATTGATAGGATAGCATCTTGCAGTTGATGGAGATTTGAGGGATGCACATCCAGGGCACGAAGCTCCCGTTCCACCACATCCCAAAGATGCTCTATTGGGTTGAGATCTGGTGACTGTGGGGCCATTTTAGTACAGTGAACTCATTGTCATGTTCAAGAAACCAATTTGAAATGATTCGAGCTTTGTGACATGGTGCATTATCCTGCTGGAAGTAGCCATCAGAGGATGGGTACATGGTGGTCATGAAGGGATGGACATGGTCAGAAACAATGCTCAGGTAGCCCGTGGCATTTAAACGATGGCCAATTGGCACTAAGGGGCCTAAAGTGTGCCCAGAAAACATCCCCCACACCATTACACCACCACCAGCAGCCTGCACAGTGGTAACAAGGCATGATGGATACATGTTCTCATTCTGTTTACGCCAAATTCGGACTCTACCATTTGAATGTCTCAACAGAAATCGAGACTCATCAGACCAGGCAACATTTTTCCAGTCTTCAACAGTCCAATTTTGGTGAGCTCGTGCAAATTGTAGCCTCTTTTTCCTATTTGTAGTGGAGATGAGTGGTACCCGGTGGGGTCTTCTGCTGTTGGAGCCCACCTTTCTTTCCCATTCTGACATTCAGTTTGGAGTTCAGGAGATTGTCTTGACCAGGACCACAACCCTACATGCATTGAAGCAACTGCCATGTGATTGGTTGACTAGATAATCGCATTAATGAGAAATAGAACAGGTGTTCCTAATAATTCTTTAGGTGAGTGTATATTCCCACAGTATGGGGACTCTTGGCTATATACTGAGAGAAATATCTTATTAATATCACGAGCAGTAAGCACAGTATACGTTACCAGGTCAGAGGTAGACAGAGTTTTAGATGGGACCAGTTCTCAAGAACTTTATTCGTAGTCCCCAAAAAAAAATCTAATTTTCTTTTGGTATATTTCTTGTGATCAGTTTCCTTTGTGAGCTTTTCTTTTGGTTTGTGAGAGTCAGTTTACTTGAGTCGGCTGATGCTCTGCACACGAGTATTTATTCCCCACCTTATCTAATAATTATCCCCTTCTGGATTAGGGATTCAATCAGGTAAGGTGGGTGTATTCGTATGCTAATAACACAATGATGTCATATTAACCCTTGATATGGTATAAAACAAATGGTAAAATAATATAATATTGTCCATCTGCCTCCAGGTGGCACTGTTGTAACATCAGACTTTTAAGTGAAAACTTACATGATGTGGCTTTATTTTATTATGTGCCCTTTAACCTTTCTTCAACGTATATCAAAGAGGAGGGATATTTCTTTGACACTCTGAAGTAATTTTTCCAGACTTACTGGGACCATCATGATTCTCCCAGACTCTTGAATTTATGGGCTTGATAAGAAATACAATGGGCCTTACACTTGCACCGTGGGTTTGTATATATAACTGTCCAAGCTATTGAGTAATGACGCCTGGAATAACGTAAGCTTTTCTGAGAAACTTCTATTAGTAGAAAACCTTAGTGTTTTCTTGCCATGAACTCATCTCGGCCTCTTCAGCCACATAACAGAACTTTGGCTCAAGCTGATTTTACTCTTAAAGGCAATGAGCCTTCATATTGGCTATAATATCATTAGATAATACTGTGTACTTATGAAAATGCACAACATATAACACCCCACAGTATGCAGTAAATAACACCCCACAGTATGCAGTATATATTATATAACACTCCACAGTATGCAGTAAATAACACCCCACAGTATGCAGTATATATTATATAACACTCCACAGTATGCAGTATATATTATATAACACTCCACAGTATGCAGTATACAGTATATAACACCCCACAGTATATAGTATATAACACCCCGCAGTATATAGTATATAGCACCCCAGTATATAGTATATAACACCCCACAGTATACAGTATATAACACCCCACAGTATAGAGTATATAACACCCCACAGTATATAGTATATAACACCCCACAGTATATAGTATATAACACCCCACAGTATATAGTATATAACACCCCACAGTATATAGTATATAACACCTGACAGTATTTAGTATATAACACCACACAGTATGCAGTATATAACACCCCACAGTATATAGTATATAACACCCCAGTATGCAGTATATAGTATATAACACCCCACAGTATACAGTATATAGTATATAACACCCCACAGTATATAGTATATAACACCCCACAGTATATAGTATATAACACCCCACAGTATATAGTATATAACACCCCACAGTATTTAGTATATAACACCCCACAGTATTTAGTATATAACACCCCACAGTATTTAGTATATAACACCCCACAGTATATAGTATATAACACCCCACAGTATTTAGTATATAACACCCCACAGTATTTAGTATATAACACCCCACAGTATTTAGTATATAACACCCCAAAGTATGCAGTATATAGTACTGACACATAGTTGGTGCCGATCATGTGACTCTGCGCTGTGGCGCGGGTACCTTCTGACCAGTTACGTGACCGATCATGTGATCTTAGGGGCGGACTCAATTAAACCCGCGCTGTCTTAAAAAGAACGCCAGCACGAGTAATCGCTCCCCACTGCCATACGCAGGAGAGGAGCGGACCCAGGAATCCTATACACATGGCGAGCTAAGTACTCTCTATTCACTAATAGCATTGTTCTTTACTTGCTGGCGCCGGCATATTTGGTAGTGTCTGATGCTGGAGGAGGAGCGCCCACTATGTGTATTTACTGATTTCTTCATATTCATTGGTCCCCCTGATGACCTGGACCATTGCCAGTGAAAACGTGTTGGGACAGTATATACGTCATATGTTTGTTTGTCTGCCCCAGGGTGTGATTGGTCTTTAAACTCTGACGAAGCTGGGCAGTCACTATATTGCCTATAAGGGACACCAAGGGACAGACAGAGAGGGGTGTTATTGTTCATGAGTGAGGATTAAGGGATGTTTTAGGGGAAGAGACCCAGTATCTGTCTCCCTCTTTTATTGTATCCCTTTGTTTCCGCACTCACCCTCTGAGTGAGCCAGTGAGCACACCTTGTGGCTGCTTATACTCTCCACCATATCACTCTGGTTGGCAGTAGATGACCACCTTTTTAGGTAGTTTTGTTTGATTAATTACTGGGCCTATGTTTTAAGGTTTTCCCATTATTCAATTATTGTCAATCAACATTCCCCATAGGCCTGCTTTATATTGGCATCATTATGTACATGTCGTACTTTTAGTCCAGCCGCCTCTCGGCATGTTTGCCGTGCTGCCTCTAGAACTCCGTCAAGCCCCCATTATAGTCAATGGGGCCGGAGCGGTAGTCCGGGGACACGTATGCACGGATGCGACAGGCTCTTCACCCGCCAGAACAGCCTGCCGTAGTTCCTTGCCGCTAGTGTTAAAGTACCCTTAGAATTTTAAGTCCTCTTACACACAAACGTGTGCGCCCCGTGGCCGTGCTGCAGGCCGCAATGCACGAACACCCACCGCGGGGCAGCTGCAGCGGATCGCGGACCCATTGAAGTCCATCCATTCCGTAAAAAGATAGGACATGTTCTATCTTTTTGCGGAATGGAAGTACGGGACGAAACCCTACGGAAGCACTCCGTAGTGCTTCTGGAGGGTTCCGTGCTTCCGTTCCGCATCTCCGGATTTGCGGACCCTTTGAAGTGAATGGGTCCGCATCCGTGATGCGGAATGCACACGAAACGGTGCCCGTGTATTGCGGATCCGCAAATGCTGTCCACAATACGGCCACGGAGCGCACATGTTCGTGTGCAATAAGCCTAAGGAAGGCATCGGGCTGCAGTCTCAGCCATCAGGTCCCCGTCATAACAGCGTGGGGACCCGATATGGATACCACATATGCCGCGGTCATTGCAGACCGTGGCATTGCAAGGGATAATGCGTCTGCATCAGTGTTTTCACCAATGCCAATGCATACAGCAGGGGTCCGGCTATCAGTGACTGCCGGACCCCTGCCGCTGATAGCTGTATGGCGGTGGGATTTAAGACACAGTTCCCATTGCCTTATAGTTAAGGCTCTGGTATCCTACGGGTTAAGCCTTCAGATGCCATGGTCAAATGTGGTCATTTGTGCAGGTAACAACTGGGAGCATTGTCTCCCAGCCGTGCTCTGGGCCGTGCTCTGGGCTCCCCTCGGCGAGGATCGGGGAGCAGGAAGCGGTGTGCGCAGCTCTTGTACTCAGACTGCTGCACACCAGTTACTATGGAGAGCCTACGTGAGGCTCCACAGCAACATAGGGGGAGATTTATCAAACTGGTGTAAAGTAGAACTGGCTTAGTTGCCCATAGCAACCAATCAGATTCCACCTTTCATTTTCTAAATAAGCTGTGAAAAATAAAAGGTGGAATCTGGTTGCTATCGGCAACTAAGCCAGTTCTACTTTAGGGAAACGATTAAAACATCCCTGAAATAAAAAATCAAAATATATAAAAAATTAACATCACGGACATCGCCTATTCAAATGTAAAACTATCAGCAAAACTGAAGAAAGGTCTAAATGGCCGATTTTACATTTTTTTACATTTTTGGGTCGCTTCACCTACCACAAAAAGTGATGTAAAAGTCTTACACACCCCAGAATGGGATCAATGACAAATACAGATCGTTTCACCAAACATGAGCCCCACAAGCTCAGTACTCATATAACGTGGCTCAGTACTCATATAACGTGGCTCAGTACTCATATAACGTGGCTCAGTACTCATATAACGTGGCTCAGTACACATATAACGTGGCTCAGAACATGGAAATACAAAGGAAACATTCATTTCACTTTTTAAAGACGTTCTGCGCTTTGTTTTAACTGATGATCTATCCTTTGGCACCTGACCGGCGGCCTTCTCAAACAGCTGATCGGCGGGGGTCCCGGGTGTCGGACCCCCGCCGGTCAGATGCTGATGATCTAACCAAAGGATAGATCATCAGTTAAAACAAACTGCAGAACCCCTTAAAGGGGTTCTGCACTTTCAATTAACTGATGATCTATCCTCTGGATAGATCATCAGCTTCTGATCGGCGGGGGTCCAACACCCGGGACCCCCGCCGATCAGCTGTTTGAGAAGGCAGCGGCGCTCCAGGAGCGCCGCTGCCTTCTCACTGTTTACCGCCGGGCCGCCCGCCCACTGACGTCACGACTTGTATCAACTAGAGTGGGCGCGGCTAAGCTCTGTTCACTTGAATGGAGCTTAGCCGCGCCCACTCTAGTTGATACAAGTCGTGACGTCAGAGGGCGGGTGGCCCGGCGGTAAACAGTGAGAAGGCAGCGGCGCTCCTGGAGCGCCGCTGCCTTCTCAAACAGCTGATCGGCGGGGGTCCCGGGTGTCGGACCCCCGCCGATCAGAAGCTGATGATCTATCCAGAGGATAGATCATCAGTTAATTGAAAGTGCAGAACCCCTTTAAATTTTTTTTTCTGTATTAAAAAAAAAAAAATTATACATATGTAATTTCATTGCAATCGCAGTGACCCGGAGAATAAAAGTAACAGGTCAGGAACTGTCTCCTCACAGCTCATCTTACCTGCAGGCTGGAGGAATGGCTGATACCAGAGAGAACAAGAGCCCTGACTACCGACCAGGACCTGCCCAGTATCTGCTGCACTGCCAGAGCTGAAGGACCTGCGGTGACGTCACCGTCATGTGATCAGTGCAGGGGGCGGGGCTCAGCAGTGGAGAGAGAGGAGGTGGTGAAGGACCTGTGATGATGTCACCATCATGTGATCAGTGCAGGGGGCGGGGCTAGGCAGTTGTGAGTATAAGAGGTGGTGAAGGACCTGCCCAGTATTTGCTGCACTGCCAGACCTGAAGGACCTGGGGTGACATCACCATCATGTGATCAGTGCAGGGGGCGGGGCCGAGCAGTGGAGAGCTTAAAGGGAACGGTTGTGTCTAAACTGCAGACACCAAACGGACCTGGTCGTTTTGCAGTATGGGAAATAGCCAGTTCACATTGATTTGGCTAAACTCCATGCACGGCACGGACCTCTCAGCCCCCTAGTGGACGGGTCCGGAACAGAGCTAGTGTTTAGCCAGCTCACATTGATTTGGCTAAACTCCATGCGCGGCACGGACCTCTCAGCCCCCTAGTGGACGGGTCCGGAACAGAGCTAGTGTTTAGCCAGCTCACATTGATTTGGCTAAACTCCATGCGCGGCACGGACCTCTCGCCCCCTGGTGGTCAGGTACAGAACTATGATGGGATTTAGCTGATTCAAAGTGAATTGGCTAAACTCCATACTCCGTAAGGACCTTCTTAACCCTTTGTGGTATGGGATCAATTACAATTAATTTTGCCAAATAAAGTTGAACAGATGAGTGGTAGAAAATCAGTTTTTATTTTTAATTATAAGACCTGCTGCAGAAGACTGGATGGTTTTGCGGTCCATTTTAAACGGATCCGTTTTTACATTTTTTTTGTTTCAGTACTGTCTCAGTTTCCGTTCCGTTTGGTTTCTGTTTTTTGAGGAACGGAAACAAGGCATATACAGTAATTACATTCTAAAATTCGGCTGGGCATAACATTTTCAATAGACGGTTCCGCAAAAAATGGAACAGATACGGAAAACATACGGATGCATTCTGTATCCGTTCATTTTACAGCCCCATTGACTTGAATGGAGCCACGGGACATGATTTACGGGCAATAATATGACCTGTTCGATCTTTGAACTGAAATGAAAAACGGAAACTGAATGCATACGGAGTACATTCCGTTTTTTTTGCAGACCCATTGAAATGAATGGTTCCATATATGGAATTGAAAAAGCTTTCTGCCCCCCGGGGGGGGGGGGGGGGGAACTCTTCGATCGGCTGCTGCTTTATTCTATTTAGTTGTTTTACTGTTTCATTAAGCAGTTTGTCTCCATGACACCTGCCCCCCCCCCCCCCATATCCTGTCCTATCTCATCCTCATGGGGCCCCTGCTGTCTCCTTTCCTCCCTCATGTATCCAGAGCTCCTGTTTCACCCTCCTATCTCCTGTTGCTGCCCTGCACAGACCTCCTGCCACTACTTCTTGTATGAATCCCCCTCAGAGCCCCTTCCCCCTACTTGCTGTGTCCACCCCTCCTGTCCACCCAGGGCCCCTGTCTCACTCCTCTGCCTCTCATTATGGTGGCATCTGAACAGCATTCACCATAAGGACCTTCTAACGTCACAGGGTCATGTGACTGTGCCCCCCACCCCGTACTGTGCCCCTTTATACCCTGCATTGTGCCCTCTTACTACACCCTGTGCAGTGCCCATAGTCATTCCCTGTACTGTGCCCTCTTATACCCTTTTATCCGGTCACTGTATGGTGGTTTTATCATTGTATGGCGGTGTTATCGCTATATGGCGGTGGTATCCAATAACTGCATGGCCATAACTGTATCGCCTTCCCTGCCCACGCCATCCTTTTTTAGACCTGGCATGAGCGGGAAAAGATACAGATTGCGGTGCTAAGGACCTTTGTGCCACAATCTGTGTCAGAAATACGCCTAAGGCTACTTTCACACCTGCGTTTAGGTGCGGATCCGTCTGGTATCTGCACAGACGGATCCGCACCTATAATGCAAACGCTTACATCCGTTCAGAATGGATCCGTTTAGACTTTACATTAAAAGTCAATGGGGGACGGATCCGTTTGAAAATTGAGCCATATTGTGTCAACTTCAAACGGATCCGTCCCCATTGACTTACATTGTAAGTCTGGACGGATCCGTTTGCCTCCGCACGGCCAGGCGGACACCCGAACGCTGCAAGCAGCGTTCAGGTGTCCGCCTGCTGAGCGGAGCGGAGGACAAACGGAGCCAGACTGATTCATTCTGAGCGGATCCGCATCCATTCAGAATGCATTAGGGCTGGACGGATCCGTTCAGGGCCGCTTGTGAGAGCCTTCAAACAGAACTCACAAGCGGAGCCCCGAACGCAAGTGTGAAAGTAGCCTAATATAGACGTATTTGTATATAATAAATGACCCCCTAATTGTATTATTATTCGGGGGTAGGGCGAATATCATTATAGTATATAGATTCTAGTGTATTATACTGTGCCCTGTATTTCCCAGTAGAAAATGATCCTTGGGAAGCACAGTCCTCACCCCTGACCACCAGGACCAGGTAGCGCTCTGTCAGTACATGGCGGCCTCCCCTCTCCGCTCCGCTGTGTACTGGGGCTTATTCTGACACTAGGGCCGGGTTCACATCCCATTTGTGCCATCCATTTAATGTATACCAAAAATTTATGCGTTAACAGATGCCTCACACTGATGCCGTACAGTGGCGTCCGGTCACCATACAATCCTCAGACTGATGCCGTACAGTGGCGTCCGTTCACCATACAATCCTCAGACTGATGCCGCACAGTGGCGTCCGTTCACCATACAATCCTCAGACTGATGCCGTACAGTGGCGTCCGGTCACCATACAATCCTCAGACTGATGCCGTACAGTGGCGTCCGTTCACCATACAATCCTCAGACTGATGCCGTACAGTGGCGTCCGTTCACCATACAATCCTCAGACTGATGCCGTACAGTGGCGTCCGGTCACCATACAATCCTCAGACTGATGCCGTACAGTGGTGTCCGCTCACCATACAATCCTCAGACTGATGCCGCACAGTGGCGTCCGTTCACCATACAATCCTCAGACTGATGCCGTACAGTGGCGTCCGTTCACCATACAATCCTCAGACTGATGCCGTACAGTGGCGTCCGGTCACCATACAATCCTCAGACTGATGCCGTACAGTGGCGTCCGGTCACCATACAATCCTCAGACTGATGCCGTACAGTGGCGTCCGGTCACCATACAATCCTCAGACTGATGCCGCACAGTGGCGTCCGTTCACCATACAATCCTCAGACTGATGCCGTACAGTGGCGTCCGTTCACCATACAATCCTCAGACTGATGCCGTAGCAGTGGCGTCCGGTCACTATACAATCCTCAGACTGATGCCGTACAGTGGCGTCCGGTCACCATACAATCCTCAGACTGATGCCGCACAGTGGCGTCCGGTCACCATACAATCCTCAGACTGATGCACGTACAGTGGCGTCCGGTCACCATACAATCCTCAGACTGATGCCGTACAGTGGCGTCCGTTCACTATACAATCCTCAGACTGATGCCGTACAGTGGGCGTCCGTCACCATACAATCCTCAGACTGATGCCTCACAGTGGCGTCCGTTCACCATACAATCCTCAGACTGATGCCGCACAGTGGCGTCCGGTCACCATACAATCCTCAGACTGATGCCGTACAGTGGCGTCCGTTCACTATACAATCCTCAGACTGATGCCGCACAGTGGCGTTCGTTCACCATACAATCCTCAGACTGATGCCGTACAGTGGCGTCTGTTCACCATACAATCCTCAGACTGATGCCGTACAGGGGCGTCCGTTCACCAGTACAATCCTCAGACTGATGCCGTACAGTTGCGTCCGTTCACCATACCATCCTCAGACTGATGCCGCACAGTGGCGTCCGGTCACCATACAATCCTGCAGACTGATGCGCACAGTGGCGTCCGTTCACTATACATCCTCAGACTGATGCCGCACAGTGGCGTCCGTTCACCATACAATCCTCAGACGGATGCCGTACAGTGGCGTCTGTTCACCATACAATCCTCAGACTGGATGCCGCACAGTGGCGTCTGTTCACCTATACAATCCTCAGACTGATGCGTACAGTGGCGTCCGTTCACCATACAATCCTCAGACTGATGCCGTACAGTGGCGTCCGGTCACCATACAATCCTCAGACTGATGCCGTACAGTGGCGTCCGGTCACCATACAATCCTCAGACTGATGCGTACAGTGGCGTCCGGTCACCATACAATCCTCAGACTGATGCCGTACAGTGGCGTCCGGTCACCATACAATCCTCAGACTGATGCCGTACAGTGGCGTCCGTCACCATACAATCCTCAGACTGATGCCGTACAGTGGCGTCGGTCACCATACAATCCTCAGACTGATGCCGTACAGTGGCGTCCGGTCACCATACAATCCTCAGACTGATGCCGTACAGTGGCGTCCGTCACCATACAATCCTCAGACTGATGCCGTACAGTGGCGTCCGGTCACCATACAATCCTCAGACTGATGCCGTACAGTGGCGTCCGGTCACCATACAATCCTCAGACTGATGCCGTACAGTGGCGTCCGGTCACCATACAATCCTCAGACTGATGCCGTACAGTGGCGTCCGGTCACCATACAATCCTCAGACTGATGCCGTACAGTGGCGTCCCTTTCACTATACAATCCTCAGACTGATGCCGCACAGTGGCGTCCGGTCACCATACAATCCTCAGACTGATGCCGTACAGTGGCGTCCGTTCACTATACAATCCTCAGACTGATGCCGCTACAGTGGCGTCCGGTCACCATACAATCCTCAGACTGATGCCGTACAGGGCGTCCGTCACCATACATCCTCAGACTGATGCCGTACAGTGGCGTCTGTTCACCATACAATCCTCAGACTGATGCCTCACAGTGGCGTCCGGTCACCATACAATCCTCAGACTGATGCCGTACAGTGGCGTCTGTTCACCATACAATCCTCACACTGATGCCGTACAGTGGCGCCCGGTCACCATACAATCCTCAGACTGATGCCGTACAGTGGCGTCCGTTCACTATACAATCCTCAGACTGATGCCGCACAGTGGCGTCCGGTCACCATACAATCCTCAGACTGATGCCGTGCAGTGGCGGTCCGGTACCATACAATTCCCAGACTGATCGTACAGTGGCGTCCGTTCACCATACAATCCTCAGACTGATGCCGTACAGTGGCGTCCGGTCACCATACAATCCTCAGACTGATGCCGTACAGTGGCGTCCGTCACCATACAATCCTCAGACTGATGCCGTACAGTGGCGTCCGGTCACCATACAATCCTCAGACTGATGCCGTACAGTGGCGTCCGTTCACCATACAATCCTCAGACTGATGCCGTACAGTGGCGTCCGGTCACCATACAATCCTCAGACTGATGCCGTACAGTGGCGTCCGGTCACCATACAATCCTCAGACTGATGCCGTACAGTGGCGTGTCACCATACAATCCTCAGACTGATGCCGTACAGTGGCGTCCGGTCACCATACAATCCTCAGACTGATGCCGTACAGTGGCGTCCGGTCACCATACAATCCTCAGACTGATGCCGTACAGTGGCGTCCGTCACCATACAATCCTCAGACTGATGCCGTACAGTGGCGTCCGTCATACAATCCTCAGACTGATGCCGTACAGTGGCGTCCGTTCACCATACAATCCTCAGACTGATGCCGTACAGTGGCGTCCGGTTCACCATACAATCCTCAGACTGATGCCGTACAGTGGCGTCCGTTCACCATACAATCCTCAGACTGATGCCGTACAGTGGCGTCCGTTCACCATACAATCCTCAGACTGATGCCGTACAGTGGCGTCCGGTCACCATACAATCCTCAGACTGATGCCGTACAGTGGCGTCCGTTCACCATACAATCCTCAGACTGATGCCGTACAGTGGCGTCCGGTCACCATACAATCCTCAGACTGATGCCGTACAGTGGCGTCCGTTCACCATACAATCCTCAGACTGATGCCGTACAGTGGCGTCCGTTCACCATACAATCCTCAGACTGATGCCGTACAGTGGCGTCCGGTCACCATACAATCCTCAGACTGATGCCGTACAGTGGCGTCCGTTCACCATACAATCCTCAGACTGATGCCGTACAGTGGCGTCCGTTCACCATACAATCCTCAGACTGATGCCGTACAGTGGCGTCCGGTCACCATACAATCCTCAGACTGATGCCGTACAGTGGCGTCCGGTCACCATACAATCCTCAGACTGATGCCGTACAGTGGCGTCCGTTCACCATACAATCCTCAGACTGATGCCGTACAGTGGCGTCCGTTCACCATACAATCCTCAGACTGATGCCGTACAGTGGCGTCCGTTCACCATACAATCCTCAGACTGATGCCGCACAGTGGCGTCCGGTCACCATACAATCCTCAGACTGATGCCGTACAGTGGCGTCCGTTCACCATACAATCCTCAGACTGATGCCGTACAGTGGCGTCCGGTCACCATACAATCCTCATACTGATGCCGCACAGTGGCGTCCGGTCACCATACAATCCTCATACTGATGCCGTACAGCGGCGTCCGGTCACCGTACAATCCTCATACTGATGCCGTACAGCGGCGTCCGGTCACCGTACAATCCTCAGACTGATGCCGTACAGTGGCGTCCGTTCACCATACAGTTCCATTGTAAAAAAGCATATACGTTAACGTCTGCATTTTTTACATGACTCTGCAGGATACAAAAACGTGGAGTGCTGCATATTATACATCAAACCGATAGGAAAAACGTGATGTGAACACACATTGGGGGGAGGGGGGCATACTAAAATTTGCTGTGGGGCCCAGTCAGTTCCAGCTACATCACTGCACATCTCCTTCTCTGCTCCAGGCCTGGCTCACTGCTGCAGCGGGCCGCCGGAGAGAAGGAGCGCAGGGAGCTGCGGTTAGTGATGGACAGGACTGCCGGCTCCCCTGCAATGATAGGTATGTGAGGGGGCCACTGGGGGGTCATTCATCACACTGTGAGGGCCCCTTACACAGTATAATGACTCCCAGTGCCGCCCATTTAGTATAATGATCCCCATTGACCCTCCATTTAGCATAATGACCACCAGAGCCCCCATTAAATATAATAACCCCTCGTGCCCCCTCCATACAGTATAACCCCCAAAGTGGGGACGACTGGGGGTCATTATTCTGAATGGAGGGTCACTGTGGGGTCATTATACTGTGAGGGCCCTTTACATAGTATAATGACCCCCCAGTGTCCCCCATTTAGTATAATGACCCCCAGAGCCCCCTTCATACAGTATTCCCCCAGTGTGGGGGCTACTGGGGGTCATTATTCTGAATGGGGGCGACTGGGGGTTATTATTCTGAATGCAGGGCCACAGGTGGTCATAATACAGTGGGGGGGGGGGGATTGGGGGTTCATTATACTGTGTGAAGGGCCACTAGTAGTCATTATACTGTATAGGGGTCACTGGGGGTCATTATACCGTGTGGGAGCCACAGGGGGACATGTCAATGTAAAAAAATGCCTCATGGGGGCCCACTGGGATTTATCGCCCAAGGGCCCACATGAACATGGAGCCGGCCCTGCCCCCCCCCCCCCCATCACACCTCATAGAATTGTCAGCCCCCTCCACAGGCTTCACATGCCCCCCTCAGGCAGACACTCTCCCCTGTCAGTGCTAAAGACGCTGGTGCGCAGAGCAGCCATGCCGGACCTTCCTACTGTAATAATGGTAGCGCTGTAATAGAACTTCTGAAGCGCGCGCTGGCTGCTGACCCACGTGACCTAGAAATGTCACGTGATAGTGTGACGTCAGAAGGTCCGTTTGGTGTCTGGAGTTTAGACACTACCGTCCTAGAAGTACTATGGTAGAAACCTCCAGTTTTCTCCTCTTCTCCTTAAAGGGAACCGGGATTTAGTGTATAGAGCTGAGGACATGGGTTGCTAGATTGCGGCTAGCACATCCGCAATATCCAGTCCCCATAGCTCTGTGTGCTTTTATTGTGTAAAAAAAAACTATTTAATACATATGCAAATTAACCTGAGATGAGTCCTGTACATGAGATGAGTCAGGGACAAGACTTATCTCAGGTTAATTTGCATATGTATTAAATAGTTGTTTTTTTTGCACAATAAAAGCACACAGAGCTATGGGGACTGGGTATTGCGGATGTGCTAGCGGCCGTCTAGCAACCCATGTCCTCAGCTCTATACACAAAATCCCGATGACAGGTTCCCTTTAAGGAAGTGATAGGAAGAGTCCAGGGTCCTGGAGAACGGCCTCCAGACCTTCCAAGTGATGGAGAACCTGAAGATCAGTCCCCAATATGGTGAGTGATGTGTCATGTGACCAGTGACCAATAGTCATGTTGTAGGAGCCATGAGAAGGTAAGTAGGCACGTTGTACCAGGAGGAGAGGGCCGGAGGAGAGCACATGGCCCCTGAAGGGTTTATTCCCTAAGTGTCTCTCTCCATCCACAGGAGTACACAATAGTGAAGAAGACATCGGGGGACTGTGTGACTCCCATCATCCATCTCCAGGAGTCAGGAGGGCGGAGCAGGACCCCTCACCCCATCTCAGAGCCTCCCCCTCATCCCCTGATACATGAGCAGAAGATCCTAGAACTCACCCACAAGATGATGGAGCTGCTGACTGGAGAGGTAACACTGCTGGGAATGCTGGGAAATTCTCCAGTAACAGCACTGGAGGGGTCTGGGTGATGACGGTGTCATTGTGTTGTCAGGTTCCTATAAGGTGTCAGGACGTCACTGTCTATTTCTCCATGGAGGAGTGGGAGTATATAGAAGGACACAAGCATCTGTACAAGGAGGCCATGATGGAGGAGCACCAGCCTCTTATATCACAGGGTAAGAGCCGTCATGTGCAGTGTATACACGTGTGTGCAGTGACATGTAATGGAGGAGCACCAGCCTCTTATATCACAAGGTAAGAGCCATCATGTGCAGTGTATACACGTGTGTGCAGTGACATGTAATGGAGGAGCACCAGCCTCTTATATCACAGGGTAAGAGCCGTCATGTGCAGTGTATACATGTGTGTGCAGTGACATGTAATGGAGGAGCACCAGCCTCTTATATCACAGGGTAAGAGCCATCATGTGCAGTGTATACACGTGTGTGCAGTGACATGTAATGGAGGAGCACCAGCCTCCTATATAAAAAGGTAAGACCCGTCATGTGCAGTGTATACACGTGTGTGCAGTGACATGTAATGGAGGAGCACCAGCCTCTTATATCACAGGGTAAGAGCCGTCATGTGCAGTGTATACACGTGTGTGCAGTGACATGTAATGGAGGAGCACCAGCCTCTTATATCACAAGGTAAGACCCGTCATGTGCAGTGTATACACGTGTGTGCAGTGACATGTAATGGAGGAGCACCAGCCTCTTATATCACAAGGTAAGAGCCGTCATGTGCAGCGTATACACGTGTGTGCAGTGACATGTAATGGAGGAGCACCAGCCTCTTATATCACAAGGTAAGAGCCGTCATGTGCAGTGTGTACACGTGTGTGCAGTGACATGCAATGGAGGAGCACCAGCCTCTTATATCACAAGGTAAGACCCGTCATGTGCAGTGTGTATACGTGTGTGCAGTGACATGTAATGGAGGAGCACCAGCCTCTTATATCACAAGGTAAGACCCGTCATGTGCAGTGTATACACGCGTGTGCAGTGACATGTAATGGAGGAGCACCAGCCTCTTATATCACAAGGTAGGAGCCGTCATGTGCAGTGTATACATGTGTGTGCAGTGACATGTAATGGAGGAGCACCAGCCTCTTATATCACAGGGTAAGACCCGTCATGTGCAGTGTATACACGTGTGTGCAGTGACATGTAATGGAGGAGCACCAGCCTCTTATATCACAAGGTAGGAGCCGTCATGTGCAGTGTATACACGTGTGTGCAGTGCCATGTAATGGAGGAGCACCAGCCTCTTATATCACAAGGTAAGAGCCGTCATGTGCAGTGTGTACACGTGTGTGCAGTGACATGTAATGGAGGAGCACCAGCCTCTTATATCACAGGGTAAGAGCCGTCATGTGCAGTGTATACACGTGTGTGCAGTGACATGTAATGGAGGAGCACCGGCCTCATATCACAAGGTAAGAGCCGTCATGTGCAGTGTATACACGTGTGTGCAGTGACATGTAATGGAGGAGCACCAGCCTCTTATATCACAGGGTAAGAGCCGTCATGTGCAGTGTATACACGTGTGTGCAGTGACATGTAATGGAGGAGCACCAGCCTCTTATATCACAAGGTAAGAGCCATCATGTGTAGTGTATACACGTGTGTGCAGTGACATGTAATGGAGGAGCACCAGCCTCTTATATCACAAGGTAAGAGCCGTCATGTGCAGTGTATACACGTGTGTGCAGTGACCTGTAATGGAGGAGCACCAGCCTCTTATATCACAGGGTAAGAGCCGTCATGTGCAGTGTATACACGTGTGTGCAGTGACATGTAATGGAGGAGCACCAGTCTCTTATATCACAAGGTAAGAGCCGTCATGTGCAGTGTATACACGTGTGTGCAGTGACATGTAATGGAGGAGCACCAGCCTCTTATATCACAGGGTAAGACCAGTCATGTGCAGTGTATACACGTGTGTGCAGTGACATGTAATGGAGGAGCACCAGCCTCTTATATCACAAGGTAAGACCCGTCATGTGCAGTGTATACACGTGTGTGCAGTGACATGTAATGGAGGAGCACCAGCCTCTTATATCACAGGGTAAGAGCTGTCATGTGCAGTGTATACACGTGTGTGCAGTGACATGTAATGGAGGAGCACCAGCCTCTTATATCACAAGGTAAGAGCCGTCATGTGCAGTGTATACACGTGTGTGCAGTGATATGTAATGGAGGAGCACCAGCCTCTTATATCACAAGGTAAGACCCGTCATGTGCAGTGTATACACGTGTGTGCAGTGACATGTAATGGAGGAGCACCAGCCTCTTATATCACAAGGTAAGACCCGTCATGTGCAGTGTATACACGTTTGTGCAGTGACATGTAATGGAGGAGCACCAGCCTCTTATATCACAAGGTATGAGCCGTCATGTGCAGTGTATACATGTGTGTGCAGTGACATGTAATGGAGGAGCACCAGCCTCTTATATCACAAGGTAAGAGCCGTCATGTGCAGTGTATACATGTGTGTGCAGTGACATGTAATGGAGGAGCACCAGCCTCTTATATCACAAGGTAAGAGCCGTCATGTGCAGTGTATACATGTGTGTGCAGTGACATGTAATGGAGGAGCACCAGCCTCTTATATCACAGGGTAAGACCCGTCATGTGCAGTGTATACACGTGTGTGCAGTGACATGTAATGGAGGAGCACCAGCCTCTTATATCACAAGGTAAGAGCCATCATGTGTAGTGTATACACGTGTGTGCAGTGACATGTAATGGAGGAGCACCAGCCTCTTATATCACAAGGTAAGAGCCGTCATGTGCAGTGTATACACGTGTGTGCAGTGACCTGTAATGGAGGAGCACCAGCCTCTTATATCACAGGGTAAGAGCCGTCATGTGCAGTATATACACGTGTGTGCAGTGACATGTAATGGAGGAGCACCAGCCTCTTATATCACAAGGTAAGAGCCGTCATGTGCAGTGTATACACGTGTGTGCAGTGACATGTAATGGAGGAGCACCAGCCTCTTATATCACAAGGTAAGACCCGTCATGTGCAGTGTATACACGTGTGTGCAGTGACATGTAATGGAGGAGCACCAGCCTCTTATATCACAAGGTAAGAGCCGTCATGTGCAGTGTATACACGTGTGTGCAGTGACATGTAATAGAGGAGCACCAGCCTCGTATATCACAAGGTAAGAGCCGTCATGTGCAGTGTATACACGTGTGTGCAGTGACATGTTATGGAGGAGCACCAGCCTCATATATCACAGGGTAAGAGCCGTCATGTGCAGTGTATACACGTGTGTGCAGTGACATGTAATGGAGGAGCACCAGCCTCTTATATCACAAGGTAAGACCCGTCATGTGCAGTGTATACACGTGTGTGCAGTGACATGTAATGGAGGAGCACCAGCCTCTTATATCACAAGGTAAGAGCCGTCATGTGCAGTGTATACACGTGTGTGCAGTGACATGTAATAGAGGAGCACCAGCCTCTTATATCACAAGGTAAGAGCCGTCATGTGCAGTGTATACACGTGTGTGCAGTGACATGTAATAGAGGAGCACCAGCCTCGTATATCACAAGGTAAGAGCCGTCATGTGCAGTGTATACACGTGTGTGCAGTGACATGTTATGGAGGAGCACCAGCCTCATATATCACAGGGTAAGAGCCGTCATGTGCAGTGTATACACGTGTGTGCAGTGACATGTAATAGAGGAGCACCAGCCTCGTATATCACAAGGTAAGAACCGTCATGTGCAGTGTATACACGTGTGTGCAGTGACATGTAATGGAGGAGCACCAGCCTCTTATATCACAAGGTAAGAGCCGTCATGTGCAGTGTGTACACGTGTGTGCAGTGACATGTAATGGAGGAGCACCAGCCTCTTATATCACAGGGTAAGAGCCGTCATGTGCAGTGTATACACGTGTGTGCAGTGACATGTAATGGAGGAGCACCAGCCTCTTATATCACAAGGTAAGAGCCGTCATGTGCAGTGTATACACGTGTGTGCAGTGACCTGTAATGGAGGAGCACCAGCCTCTTATATCACAGGGTAAGAGCCGTCATGTGCAGTGTATACACGTGTGTGCAGTGACATGTAATGGAGGAGCACCAGTCTCTTATATCACAAGGTAAGAGCCGTCATGTGCAGTGTATACACGTGTGTGCAGTGACATGTAATGGAGGAGCACCAGCCTCTTATATCACAGGGTAAGACCAGTCATGTGCAGTGTATACACGTGTGTGCAGTGACATGTAATGGAGGAGCACCAGCCTCTTATATCACAAGGTAAGACCCGTCATGTGCAGTGTATACACGTGTGTGCAGTGACATGTAATGGAGGAGCACCAGCCTCTTATATCACAGGGTAAGAGCTGTCATGTGCAGTGTATACACGTGTGTGCAGTGACATGTAATGGAGGAGCACCAGCCTCTTATATCACAAGGTAAGAGCCGTCATGTGCAGTGTATACACGTGTGTGCAGTGATATGTAATGGAGGAGCACCAGCCTCTTATATCACAAGGTAAGACCCGTCATGTGCAGTGTATACACGTGTGTGCAGTGACATGTAATGGAGGAGCACCAGCCTCTTATATCACAAGGTAAGACCCGTCATGTGCAGTGTATACACGTTTGTGCAGTGACATGTAATGGAGGAGCACCAGCCTCTTATATCACAAGGTATGAGCCGTCATGTGCAGTGTATACATGTGTGTGCAGTGACATGTAATGGAGGAGCACCAGCCTCTTATATCACAAGGTAAGAGCCGTCATGTGCAGTGTATACATGTGTGTGCAGTGACATGTAATGGAGGAGCACCAGCCTCTTATATCACAAGGTAAGAGCCGTCATGTGCAGTGTATACATGTGTGTGCAGTGACATGTAATGGAGGAGCACCAGCCTCTTATATCACAGGGTAAGACCCGTCATGTGCAGTGTATACACGTGTGTGCAGTGACATGTAATGGAGGAGCACCAGCCTCTTATATCACAAGGTAAGAGCCATCATGTGTAGTGTATACACGTGTGTGCAGTGACATGTAATGGAGGAGCACCAGCCTCTTATATCACAAGGTAAGAGCCGTCATGTGCAGTGTATACACGTGTGTGCAGTGACCTGTAATGGAGGAGCACCAGCCTCTTATATCACAGGGTAAGAGCCGTCATGTGCAGTATATACACGTGTGTGCAGTGACATGTAATGGAGGAGCACCAGCCTCTTATATCACAAGGTAAGAGCCGTCATGTGCAGTGTATACACGTGTGTGCAGTGACATGTAATGGAGGAGCACCAGCCTCTTATATCACAAGGTAAGACCCGTCATGTGCAGTGTATACACGTGTGTGCAGTGACATGTAATGGAGGAGCACCAGCCTCTTATATCACAAGGTAAGAGCCGTCATGTGCAGTGTATACACGTGTGTGCAGTGACATGTAATAGAGGAGCACCAGCCTCGTATATCACAAGGTAAGAGCCGTCATGTGCAGTGTATACACGTGTGTGCAGTGACATGTTATGGAGGAGCACCAGCCTCATATATCACAGGGTAAGAGCCGTCATGTGCAGTGTATACACGTGTGTGCAGTGACATGTAATGGAGGAGCACCAGCCTCTTATATCACAAGGTAAGACCCGTCATGTGCAGTGTATACACGTGTGTGCAGTGACATGTAATGGAGGAGCACCAGCCTCTTATATCACAAGGTAAGAGCCGTCATGTGCAGTGTATACACGTGTGTGCAGTGACATGTAATAGAGGAGCACCAGCCTCTTATATCACAAGGTAAGAGCCGTCATGTGCAGTGTATACACGTGTGTGCAGTGACATGTAATAGAGGAGCACCAGCCTCGTATATCACAAGGTAAGAGCCGTCATGTGCAGTGTATACACGTGTGTGCAGTGACATGTTATGGAGGAGCACCAGCCTCATATATCACAAGGTAAGAGCCGTCATGTGCAGTGTATACACGTGTGTGCAGTGACATGTAATAGAGGAGCACCAGCCTCGTATATCACAAGGTAAGAACCGTCATGTGCAGTGTATACACGTGTGTGCAGTGACATGTAATGGAGGAGCACCAGCCTCTTATATCACAAGGTAAGAGCCGTCATGTGCAGTGTGTACACGTGTGTGCAGTGACATGTAATGGAGGAGCACCAGCCTCTTATATCACAGGGTAAGAGCCGTCATGTGCAGTGTATACACGTGTGTGCAGTGACATGTAATGGAGGAGCACCAGCCTCTTATATCACAAGGTAAGAGCCGTCATGTGCAGTGTATACACGTGTGTGCAGTGACATGTAATGGAGGAGCACCCGCCTCTTATATCACAAGGTAAGAGCCGTCATGTGCAGTGTATACATGAGAACCCCTTTATAATCTGCTATTAACAGGGATATTGGGCAATGACTCGAGCACGAGGCTGGATCCTTTCCCTCTTTCTGTATAACAGTGAGATGTACATGTCTCTCATCCCCAGGGAGAGGGTTTCCTGTGGCAATCGAGTTAAGAGCTTTTGTGAAAGTGACTGATAGTAAAGGCATATACTTCTTATAATGAGAAGCTGGGAGTCCGCCGAGACCAGGCGCTGTGCTAGGTTGCATGGATTGTAAGACAGCTGATAGATCTTCCCCTGAGATGGCCCTGTCCGAATCTGTAATTGTATCTTTTGACCTGAGTCAGTTAGATTGTGAATAGCTGTACTATGAGGAGGGTTAGGGGGGCACGAAGAGGATAGATTATATAATAACTGGTAGTAATGAGCAAACTCATCTGCAATCTTATGTGGGTCATTAGTTTTTGATCCCATTATTAAATAAATCGTCTGTAGAAAATAACACAGTCTTTGTTCCCTCAAAGGCCTAGCTAATGTCCGTATTCGAAAAAGTGTCGCCTGCCCCTTGCCAACTGAACCCTTGTTGTATATCAAGCTTATCCTTAAAGGGGTTGGCCACCTTATGCATAAAAAAAAATAAAAATGGCCCCAGATAATAACTAAAGCCAAGAGATATTAGTATAGTGAGAGATATACTGTGTATGTGTTCAGCATAATATGCTCCCATAGATGACAGGCTGTGTGGGCGGAGCTACAGCAAAGTGAAAGTAAAAATCCCAGCATGCATCACAGCAAGCATCTCCAGAGGAGCGGTCACATGACATCCCTGGCCAACTGTGATACAGGGGCGGGCTGGGCCGGGGGGCAGGGAGGCAATTGCCCCCCAGGCCGCCCTAAAACGGACATTTTTTATTCTTCAGGCCCGCACCACCGGTCACCACAGGCGGCGCGGCCCTGGATGTAATTGCGGCCGTGCTGTGTGCTGCGGCAGGGGAGGGAGAGGCGTGTCCCTCCCCTGTTCTTCTGATAGGCCACAGGCACTAATGCCTGCAGCCTATCAGAGGCCGGCTCAGGCAGCGCAATTACGTCATTATCATCGCGACGCCTGAGCTGGGTAGCACACAGCAGGGACACAGGCCGGAAAAGGCTTGCATCACTGCTGATGGAGGTAAGTATTAGTGGTTTTTTTTCTTCTTTTTCTTCTTTGCGGGGGGCTGGCACTATAGGGGGGGGCTGGCACTATGGGGGGGATCTGGCACTATGGGGGGGGGGCTTGCACTATAGGGGGGGCTGGCACTATAGGGGGGGCTTGCACTATAGGGGAGCTGGCACTATGGGGGGGGAGCTGGCACTATGGGGGGGATCTGGCACTATAGGGGGAGCTGGCACTATATGGGGGAGCTAGCACTATGGGGCTTGCACTATAGGGGGAGCTGGCACTATAGGGGGAGCTGGCACTATAGGGGGCTGGCACTATAGGGGGGGCTGACACTTCTGGGGCACTGGCACTATAAGGGGAGCTGGCACTATGGGGGGGGCTGGCACTATGGGGGGGCTGGCACTATGGGGGGGAGCTGGCCCTATGGGGGGGTTTGCACTATAGGGGGAGCTGGCACTATAGGGGGGGCTGGCACTATGGGGGGGATCTGGCACTATAGGGGGGGCTGGCACTATAGGGGAGCTGGCACTATGGGGGGGGAGCAGGCACTATATGGGGGAGCTAGCACTATGGGGCTTGCACTATAGGGGGAGCTGGCACTATAGGGGGAGCTGGCACTATAGGGGGGGCTGACACTATAGGGGGAGCTGGCACTATGGGGGAGCTGGCACTATGGGGGGGAGCTGGCACTATGGGGGAGCTAGCACTATAGGGGGGCTGGCACTATGGGGGGGTGGCTGGCACTATGGGGGTGGCTGGCACTATGGGGGAGCTGGCACTATAAGGGGGATGGCACTATGGGGGGAGCTGGCACTATGGGGGGGAGCTGGCACTATGGGGGCATTTCTTACTGGCACATTATGGGGGGCACCATGGGGGAGAGGAGCACTATGGGGGTATCTGGGGGCACTAAAGGGGCTTTTTTAATTATTGGCACATTCTGGGGGGCACTATAGGGGAGAGCAGCACTATGGGGCATCTGGTGTTACTATAGGGGCATTATTTGGGGGCACTATGGGGAAGTGGGGGCTCTAAAGGGACCTTTTGTATTGGAACATTATGGGGGGCACTATGGCATTTGGTGACACTAAGGGGGCATTTTTTTTACTGGCACATTATGGGAGGCACTATAGGGGAGAGCGGCACTATGGGGCATTATTTGGGGGCACTATGGTGGAGTGGAGCACTATTGGGGCAGATGGTGGCACTAAGGGGCATTTTTTTACTGGCACATTGTGGAGGAGAGGAGCACTATAGGGGCATCTGCTGGGGGCACTAAGGGGCATTTTTTTACTGGCATATTATGGGGGACACTATGGGGAAGGGGAGAGGAGCAGTATGAGGGCATTTACTGGGGCACTATATAGGGGTATTTTATACTGGCATACATTATGGGGACATTAGCTCAACTGCGGGCACTAAGCGGGGGCATTTCATGTACTGTCATATTATAGGGAAAATTAGTACTACTAGGGGGTATTATGGGGAGCTTTACTACTACTGGGGGGCTATGAGGAACATGATAACTAGGGCAATATGGGGGCATTATTACTACTAAGTGTGCTCTGGCAGAGAATTATTTCTATTGGTGGGATTTTGGGGAGCACTGTTACTTTGGGGGCACCCTGGCATAGTATCAGCTTAGCACAATTATTTTTGGGGGACATTATCTTTATACTATTAGTGTCTGGGCGCAGTTATTTTTTATAGCACTGTGTGCCAATAATTGTTAAAGGGGGCACTATCTGTGTGGTAGTAGTATTTCCAGGCGGACTGTTTCTGCAGTATAGTATTGGGGGCACAGCGGGGACAGTATTGGGGGCACTATCTGTGTGGTAGCAGTATTCCCAGGGGTACTGTTTCTGCAGTATAGTATTGGGGGCACTATCTGTGTGGTAGTAGTATTCCCAGGGGTACTGTTTCTGCAGTATAGTATTGGGGGCACTATCTGTGTGGTAGTAGTATTTCCAGGCGGACTGTTTCTGCAGTATAGTATTGGGGGTGGCAGGAAACTAATGTCTGTTTCTCAATCTCTGTAGAGACGGGAGATGGCAGAAAAATCATCATGGCGGTCTGGTCTGAATGGAGAAGATGAGGAAAGAGAACGTCTACAACAGAGGTGACATCACTGGATGTAAGAGGTAGGGGGCGCTATGTAGGAGAGGAGATGCTCCGGCTCCTCCCCTGCCATTTGCAGAAGGAGGATTCAGAGCTGGGTGAGGACGGCCAAGGGGGGCAGCAGGCCACGGGCGGGTGGCAGATGGTGGGGGGAACCACAGGCCTTGAGCAGGATCTGGGGAGGGAGGAGAGCGGAGGAGCTTCCTGGCTGTAGCTTGTTATATAAGCAGGCAGTGCAGCCAGGACGGCCTCCCCTCTCCGTATGATGTGTAGAGACAGGCCGCAACTATAGAATGTCAGCTGTACAGTGTTTGTTGGTAGTGGCCTATTATATGTAGGAGGGGCTTTTAATAATGGGCGGGGTTAAAATGGGCCACTTGACTGGATTTGCCCCCCAGGACTAAGGCTGCCATCCCTCCCCTGCTGTGATACCATAGTGACAACAGCACCTCAGGTGTCATTTCATCACAGACAAGTCGGCATAATGATGAGAGTCATACACATTTTCTAGATGAATAGCACATTAGCAGTTCCATATTACTAAACTATCACCTATGTAGGGTCAACTGTGACAGGCTGAGCTCCTACTTCCCCTCCAGCAGCGCTGAGTCCTGTCAAAGAAGGAAATATAAACTAAATATATATACAAAAAGTTAGGCTACTTTCACACTAGCGTTCTTCTTTTCCGGCATTGAGTTCCGTCGTCGGGGCTCTATGCTGGAAATAAACAGATCAGTTATATCCCCATGCATTCTGAATGGAGAGCGATCCGTACAGGATGCATCAGGACGTCTTCAGTTCAGTCTTTTTGACTAATCAGGATGGAGAGAATACCGCAGCGTGCTACGGTATTATCTCTGTCCTAAATTCTGGAAGACATGCAGGAATGCAGGATCCGACTTGCATTAGTGCCGCAAACGACTTTTTTTGCAGATGACACCTGAGTAACGGGTCAGGCATTTCAATGCATTTGTCATACGGATTAGGATCCTGATCCATCTGACAAATGCCAACAGTCTGCATGCGTTTTGACAGATCCGGGAGGCAGTTCCATCGCCGGAACTGCCTGCCGGATTCCTCTGCCGCAAGTGTGAAAGTAGCCTTTGGGATGTCTAGAATATATAAATATTATACACAGTTGAGTCCCATTATTATTACTTTTTTTAAAGTTTTATTCGATCATAATTTTTTTTTACCAATCTCGTAAAAAACATCTATTTCATGGTTGTTTTGACACAGTTTTTATTTTATTGTTTTACTGCATTCACCTGAGGGGTTAGACCATGTGATATTTTTGTAGAGCAGGTAGTTACAAATGCAGCGATACCTAATATGTATAGTTGTTTTAAAAGGGATTCTGTCACCTGGATTTTGCCTATACAGCTGTGGACATCAGCCTCGGGGAACTAACTGCGCATGCGCTAGCTGCGAGATTACAGCACCACCTGCATCCTTCCAATCTCCTCCTTGCTCCCAGACGTCACTAAGTTAGAACGCTGTAATCTCGTAGCTAGCGCATGCGCAGTTCATTCCCTGAGGCTGATGCCAGCACAGGGAAGGAACACTATGCCGGCACTGACATGCGGCGTACTCGCGCATGCGCAAGATTACGGTGTTCTAACTTGGTGACCTCCGGGAGCAAGTAGCAGATTCGGAGGGTTTGGCTGGGTTCCTGAAACGTTAGTAACAGCCTTTGGGCTCCTTACTTGCCGCATTTACATATTTTTTACCTAAATATAAGCACTATAGCGGCTATCTAGCAGCACATGTCCGCAGCTCTATAGTAAAAATCCAGGTCACATTATCCCTTTAAAAAAATCTGTTTTACACAATGAAAGCATTTAAAAAAAAAATCTTATTTTAGTGTATCCTTTTTCTGAAAGAATTTTTTTATTTTTTGGGCGATTGTCTTATGTAGGGGAGCATTTTTTGCAGGATGAGAATGGTTTTATTGGTACTATTTTGGAGTACATATTACTTTTTGATCTCTTGGCATTACACTTTTCGTTATGTTAGGTGACAAAAATTTTTTAATTTTTTATTAGTTATATATGTATATATATATATATATATATATATATATAGAAGAAAGAATCCTGAGGGAGCACCACCCTCAATGTGGGTGCAAAATCCACAAGGGCAGCGGCAGAGCCCCAATGTTATAATTGAAAAAAGATAGGACTGCACTCCGGATAAAAGTGAAAATATGTGAAGCTTTATTCACCCATGGTATGGCAACTCAGCGACGTTTCGGCTCACAAGAGCCTTCTTCTTCTTGTGAGCCGAAACGTCGCTGAGTTGCCATACCATGGGTGAATAAAGCTTCACATATTTTCACTTTTATCCGGAGTGCAGTCCTATCTTTTTTCAATTATATATATATATATAGATATATCTCCTTTTTTTTCTTGCCGTTTACCTGAGACGGTTGCAAAAATACTAAAACACGGGGGGCACACCAATAATCATTGTTAACAGAGTGCTGGCCTGGTATATAAATAAAACATGAGAACTGCCAGACAAAGAAATACCATATAATGGCCGCACATCAGAGTAGAAAATAGAAAATATTTTATTGAAATATCAAAGTTAAAAACAGCATGCACATGGGGCAAACCCCAAGGATGGTGCAGTAAATGGTATGACAATAATTATATCAACATTACAATAATGTCCCACAGAGATGGCAATGAATAGGCGGGATAACCATGAAATCACTGTCAAGAGATTGTATCCCTCAATCCTATGGTGAGAACATAATCAATGGTAACACACAAGGCATACAAAACCCATCCAAGAGGAATGCACAGCAGCCTAACGCGTATCGCTGGTTCCTAGACCAGCTTCCTCAGAGGTCCATGTGCATTGTGATCCTAAAACTCAACTTTTATAGTCAATATCATTAATTGAATAAATGTTACATAAATTGTAGTCATAGCTGATAAGGCAATTTAAATATTTTTAGGTGGAAGGGTCGACAGGTATCACCTGTGTGTGTCCCGGTGCATGGTCCACGCGCACCCGCGAACGCCAGCTAGGCCGGCGTGTTGACATCGCGGGTGCGCATGCGCAAAATGGCTCCCGGAAGCGACCCCAGCCCCACGATGCACTCCAAACAACGGAAGTACAGCGTGGAGCCCGACGTCACATCCGTGAGCCACGTCGCAAGATACTCCCCATGTGACGCAAAGCACGAGCACGCACAGCCACAGCAAAAAATACTAATACACAATGCTTATGCGATATTCTTAAACATGATTAAGTCCTCAATATACATGATGATGGAGCAATATGTGAGAAAAATAGTCCATTTCGGATTAATCTCCTGAAAATGGATATTATATCCCACAATAGATATGCAGTCATACAGAAATATAAAAAATACAAAATATATACACAGTATATATTTATTTGTGTGATCCACAACAATCTTAGCAATAGTAATATAATTTGTAAAGCCAAATTCATAGATTTCTAGGGAATATTACATATCATGCATGATTGAAGGAAAGATGGAGAATCATCATCATAATGTGCGAGCACACAAAACTATATACCTCATAGACCATGATTATATGTAGGACCATAATTCATATCAGTAATGCCCGAACAGTCAATCCTAAATCATCATCAATAACCATAATATCTATTAGCATATTACAATCCACCAACATATTTTTATGCTGAAGCAGTGATCGCACACGCACCCCGCACATCCAAGGGGTTTATGGACCATGCACCGGGACAAAAGGGACCAAGCAACCGCAAGCGCATAAATGAGCAAAAAAGAGCAAACCTGGAGCACTCATAGAGGGATGAATAATACATATCTGAGTTAATAATTATCAGTTACAAATCCCTCTATTATCATACCAAAATCAAATTATCAATGGTCCATGCAACATGTAATTACCAATTACAAATTACAAATCCCACCATTTTCATACCGACACCAAATTATCAGCGGTTCATACAGCATGTGGATGGAGATATATAATGTAAAAAAGCCTGAGTGGTCACCAGGATGGGTTAAAATGAGGACATTGTGTGTACTAAAAAGAAGTATGGCCTAGGGTCATTGGAATCGCACGAACATCCAGCGAGTCCAAAGATCCGAGGTCAGTGAAAATATTAGAAGTGTCCATTTGATAAGTCATCCCTCTGTTGTAGGGTCAATTTCGACAGAAGATCCAGAGGAAGAGAATATTCGTGTTGCAGTGAATCCATGTTGCAGTAAACTTTTAACCTGTGGTCCTAAACATAAAGGAATAAAAAGTTGAGTTTTAGGATCACAATGCACATGGACCTCTGAGGAAGCTGGTCTAGGAACCAGCGATACGCGTTAGGCTGCTGTGCATTCCTCTTGGATGGGTTTTGTATGCCTTGTGTGTTACCATTGATTATGTTCTCACCATAGGATTGAGGGATACAATCTCTTGACAGTGATTTCATGGTTATCCCGCCTATTCATTGCCATCTCTGTGGGACATTATTGTAATGTTGATATAATTATTGTCATACCATTTACTGCACCATCCTTGGGGTTGCCCCATGTGCATGCTGTTTTTAACTTTGATATTTCAATAAAATATTTTCTATTTTCTACTCTGATGTGCGGCCATTATATGGTATTTCTTTGTCTGGTAGTTTACCTGAGACGGTTGGTTATGTTATATTTTTATACAGCTTGTAGTTACGGACGTGATGATTCCTTATAGGTCTGTAGTTACGGATGTGATGATTCCTTATAGGTCTGTGTGTATATATATACACACACACACACATTTCTATATACACGTTTACACACACACACACACATATATATATATAGGTATTGCAAAAACGAGGCAGCACTCCAGGATAAAGTAAAAACGACCTTCTTTATTTCCCCTGTGCAACGTTTCAACTGCTCATTGCAGTCTTTTTCAAGCATAACATTTGGTGTCTCAGCATCTACATTTATACCCATAATGCTCAGTGGGTCAATTAACAAAGTGATTAACAATAATACAATCAACAGTATAAAAGCAGTGAATTGGACAATTTTTTTTTTTCATAATCCTTTGTGAATTTCATTTGTACTCCTGTATACAACACATAATCTTTACATCCCTCGTGATATTTCATAAGCAATTAATCAGATCACATAATAGACCAGCTGTGTCCAATACATAAAGTGCCTCGTGCTTAGTGCAAAAATGATAGTGATCACCTGTAAGTGCTCATTACGCGGTCAATAGCCGCATGGTTAAAAATATTTACTTACATAGTGGAGTGTCGTAATGGCAGGCATCTCGGCGTCCCTGGGGCCTCACCGCGCATGCCCGGTATCCTGGATACCGGTGTACACAGAGGGAAGACGCAACCGGAAGTGACGTCAATCCCACTGCGCACACCAGCGTCCAGGCACCTCCCCCAAAGCACGAAGCAATATATATACATCTCTTCAAACATGGCGGGTACATAGCTCTCCAGGGCTTCCCTGGAGAAGGCTTGTACGATGACCTTCTTCCTGTGCTTGCGCTGCCATGCAGATTGGAGAGGCAGTCGGCCCCCAGGATGGTACGGACTGATTCCGGCCAGTGCAATAAATTTTATTTATTTATTTATTTTTAAAGTATACATATTAGGTATCGCTGTATTAGTAACTATCTGCTCTATAAAAATATCACATGGCCTAACCCCTCAGGTGAATAAAACAATAAAATAAATAAATGTGTAAAAACAACCAGTATATGTTCCCCATTTTGCGAACACCCCATATGTGCTCGTAGCCTGCTGTATCGGCGCACAGCAGGCCTCTAGAGGCAAAGTGCAAAATATGGTTTTTGCAGGCCTGAATTGGCAGACATGGATTTTAGCTGCCATTCAAATCGCTTCCGGTTCATGGTCTGACTGTAACTTGGAGTCTGGTAGAAAATGTCCGAACTTCAATATTGTCTGACATTTGGCTTCTTTACTGCGCCCGTATGCAGCACGAGTCCCCAAAACGTCATCATCTCTGCTGCATCTACTGGGGTCCAACCTAGGGGTCTAGCGTATGGCGAACTAGGGTTCTGAGCAATGACTTGTTGGGCGTACAAATCGGTTTGGGCCACTATTAGATTTACAAAATATTCAGAGAAGAAGATTTTGAAAAAATCTAGCTCAGTGAAGTCCGCAGTGTATCAGAATTCCCGAGTGGCCCACAAACTCAGGAATTTGGGGCTGATAATTCTCAGGGGGTGGGGTCCATGTGGGCTCCATCAGCTGCTACCCTGGGCACCTTCTAGAGGGTCCCTCATCAGCAGATGATGATGATCAGGAGGTAGAGAAGTAGAGGAAAGTGGCATCCTCTTCTCCCTCACTGCAGACTCGGTATCGGAGGCTAGCATGGCGTATGCCTCTTCAGCTGAGCATAGTCGTTGGGATGAATGAGACTTTATTTTTTTGGGGCGTGTGAAACGTGTAAACCTTTATTTAGTGTGAGGGATGTGTATGTAGTGTTTTCACACATGAAGGGGCTTTTAATAAATTTTACATTAAATTTAGAAGAAAAGTTGTAAAAAAAAAAACGTTTTCTGCGAATATCAATTTTTTTGCACAAACTGAGCAGACGCGATCAGTAATGGACACAAATTGCACTTACGCAGATGGTGCATTCGTGCAAAAATCTAAACTGACACTAACTGAAATCAGCACAAATAATCCTCAGGTGCTGATCAGGCAGGTACGCACTGAAAAGCACTTGGAGGTCACAGCAAAAATAGTGCACGGACCAATTTGTGTCCGTAAAAAAAGGATGGGAGGGGGGAAGGGGGGTGGAAAGGGACAAGGGATCTGGAACAGCTACAAATGACAAAAAATCTGTGCAGCTATTCCAGATGTTGTTCTTTTCAGCAGCAAAAGGGTTAAATTTGTAGTGGTGGTACAGCACAAGTCCCAGCAAGCCACAGCAGAACAGATCCTCTGCATGCAGTCATCAGCTAGAATGGCTGCTTGCAGGGAAGTTCAGCCTCTTCCTGTGCAGCTATAGCGCTGCCATTGGCTGGAGCGTTGTTCCAGCCAATCGCAGCGCTGGCAGGGGACCCAAAACACTGGTGTCCCCTGCCTCACCTAGGATGTGACCGGTGCTGACCAGTTCAGCAACATCCACCGTCCCATGACCTCCACCCGACCCTCCCCACAGCTGCTGACAGCTTCCTGGGCTGCGATGTGACAGACACATTGATCAGCCAATCGCAGCGCTTGGAGCTGCAAGGGGGTGTATCGGCACCATGCTGCTCTTTCCTGGCATGGCCTGGCCTGCTAGTAAGAGCAGCCATGGTGCAGCGATTCCACCCCGATCTTCCCCCAGAGACCCACAGACGTCATGAAGTACATGTATCAAAACATGTTCAAAATATGACGTACCTGTACGTCATGGGTCCTTAAGGGGTTAAAACAGCACACAGCAGCTATGGTGCTCGCGAGCAGCCGCCATATTTAAATAACCACCCACCAAGGTATATTTACGTTGTGTGGTCAGGAAGGGGTTAAAGCATTGTAGAGGGAGTCCCCATGTAGCAGTAAAGGCTGCTCCTCAATGATCCGCGGGGCGGTGTAATGTGCGCATCTGTTAGGCCATTGTTGGTGTCAAGGGCAGTGAGCGTTGGAGCAGGGGCGTAGCTATAGGGGGTGCAGAGGTAGCAGTCGCTACCGGGCCCAGGAGCCTGAGGGGGCCCAAAGACCCTTGTGCCACATAAAAAGACATCAGTATTATAGAAAGTGCATGCTAGTCAAGTTACACCTCTGGCTGGAGGGAAAGGGGTTAGGTCAGGAATTTGGACAGGGGGGTGCCGTTTCAATGTTTGCCTTAGGCAGCATGAAGGCAATTTGCTTTCCTGCCCCTGGCCATAAAGCACTGAGGGAAGGGGGGCCCAAGCTGAACTCTCGCACCAGGGCCCATGAGCCTTTAGCTACGCCCCTGCGTTGGAGGCTTCATCCGAAGTCACTTCGTTCTAAACTTAGGAGTAATACTGTACAGTGATTCGTCTCCGTACAGTATTAGAATGTATGGGCTCCGAGGAGCCAAAGTAAGTTATTCACGAAGTTGCACGAGACTTCATTGAATAACTCAGGTAGTTGATTTTTAAAGTGGAAAAACACATTAAAACTTGAAACTAAACTCTGCTTCGGTTCAGAGATACTAGACGGGACCAAAGCCGAGTTCAGTTTCTAGTTTTAAAGTGTTTTTCAACTTTAAAAATCAACTACCCGAGTTATTCTATGGGGTCTCGTGCAACTTCGTGAATAACTTACTTCGGCTCCTCACGGCCCATACATTCTAATACTGTACGGAGACGAATCACTGTACAATATTACACTAACGTTTTGAATGAAGAAACTTAGGATGAAGCATCTGAAGCTTCGCTCAACACTGACCATTATAGACGCCGGCGTCCGTCTCTGTGCACAGCTACAAGTGCCGAAAATACAGAAGAACTGGAAAAAAATAAATAAAAAAATTAATGAACAAAAATATATAGAATACAATTTTTTTTGTTTCAACAAGAATTTTTTATTAAAAACAGTAAAACCTGCAGCTTTCACTTTGACTTGTACAGTAGAAAATATATAAGAATAAATATCGGGTGCGGAGAAGATGGAAACCTGTTCTATTCAGTAAAAGATGTCACATACAACGTGGCCTCCCCAGATAGCAGCCAGAAAATAAAATCACACTGCACCCCCCCTATAAAATCACACTGCACCCCCCCTATAAAATCACACTGCACCCCCCCTATAAAATCACACTGCACCCCCCCCCCTCTGCATACAAAATCACACTGCACCCCCCTCTGCATACAAAATCACACTGCACCCCCCCCTCTGCATACAAAATCACACTGCACCCCCCCCTGCATACAAAATCACACTGCACCCCCCCTGCATACAAAATCACACTGCACCCCCCTCTGCATACAAAATCACACTGCACCCCCCCCCTCTGCATACAAAATCACACTGCACCCCCCTGCATACAAAATCACACTGCACCCCCCTCTGCATACAAAATCACACTGCACCCCCCCTCTGCATACAAAATCACACTGTACCCCCCTCTGCATACAAAATCACACTGCACCCCCCTCTGCATACAAAATCACACTGCACCCCCCCCCTTTGCATACAAAATCACACTGCACCCCCCCCCTCTGCATACAAAATCACACTGCACCCCCCCCCTCTGCATACAAAATCACACTGCACCCCCCCCCCCTCTGCATACAAAATCACACTGCACCCCCCCTCTGCATACAAAATCACACTGCACCCCACCTCTGCATACAAAATCACACTGCACCCCACCTCTGCATACAAAATCACACTGCATCCCCCCCCTCTGCATACAAAATTACACGAAATATTACCCCCCCCCCATACAATATTACGAAGCCCCCTGCTCACAATATTACACAGTCTCCCCCATACAATACAGGGAGTGCAGAATTATTAGGCAAGTTGTATTTTTGAGGATTAATTTTATTATTGAACAACAACCATGTTCTCAATGAACCCAAAAAACTCATTAATATTAAAGCTGAATATTTCCCTTACGCCCATGACAGCACCCTTGAGAGACCGCCTCCATCCAGGACAGGAAACAGGAACTTTCGTGGAGAGCTCATAAGGAGGAGCATGGCCCCAAGACCACCAGTTCCTGTTTCCTGTCCTAGACAGAGACGGTTCGTGGAGAAAAGAAGAAAGTTAGGCTGCAGGGCCCCTGAGAATTATATCGAAGTGGGGTTACCTGTTTCGGCGTAAGTCTCCTCTAGGAGCCGCCGGCCGGAGTCTGGTGCTTGCTGCTGGGGTCTGGCTTACGCCGCGCTGCCGCTACTCTGCAGTCCCGGCCGCACTGAGAGGTGCGTCCGGCACGCCGGTCCTTCCTGGACAGTGTTCAGGCGGGCCGGGGCCTCCTCCTCACTACGCTTCTCGGGGGGGGGGGGGGGTGGGACAAATCTCGTGATCCAAGCGAGATCCGGTTCTCGGGTCGAGACTTCCGGTATTTGGAACGCATGTAGCGTGCGTTCCGGAAGTAGGAAGTGCCTTCTCCTACTTATGGCAGCAGAGAGTTTCAGCAGGACCCGACCGAGGGGAATTGGACCCACAGGAGGCGCACGGTCAGCAGCAGCCCAGCCAGCCAGCCTTATAGGAAGCCGGATTTTCTTCTGGATCCTGGGAGTCACTCTATCCCACAGCAGCATGGAGGAGGAGAGTGCCCAACGCGCCGATCAACAGGAGGGTCATGAGAGCAGACCGGTACTCCTGCTGGGGTAAGGGGGATCATTCCCCATCACTTGTTCCTCTTTAGTCAGGCTAAATCTCCTTTCCCTCTTTTCCTTCTTGCCTTTTAGACTATAAAAGAGGGCCCTAGAAAGGCAATTTCAAAAACCAGAGGGAAGGAATGTGCCGTCTGTAAAAAGAAACTGGCCCCCTCTTGGTCGAAAAAACTATGTCAACATTGCATTGAGAAACTAGTGAAGGAGGAGTCCCCATCCCTTCTGCAGAGTATTAGGGAGATGGTGAAGACAGAGGTCTCGGATTCCTTGAAAGATTTCAAAAAGAGCTTTCCCTCTGTAGCCTCAAGCTTCCTTGGAACCAGATCAGGCACGGCTAATAAATCTGACTCGGATCCTTTAGAAGATAGTGATACAGGAGAAATCCTAGATAGCCCAGACTCGTCCCAGGATGAAGAATCCACGGGCAGGCCACTTTTTTCCCCGGATGATACGGAAGCTTTACTAAAAGCAGTTCGTGCGACCATGAAGCTAGACGAATCCAAAGACCCAAAATCCGTTCAGGATATCATGTTTGGTGACCTCAGGCAGAAAAAATCTAGAGTTTTTCCCGTAAACGAGAATCTAAAATTTTTGATACAGAAGGAATGGAAAAGACCCGATAAAAAAAAATTTTGTCCCAAAAAATGTGAAAAGGAAGTATCCCTTTCATGAGGCAGACTCAGTAAATTGGGACAGGCCTCCTAAGTTGGATGCACCTGTTGCAAAAATCTCAAAAAAATCGGCCCTACCGTTTGAGGACTTGGGTACTCTTAAAGACCCTATGGATAAGCGAGCAGAGGTTTACCTAAAAAAAGTTTGGGAGACCAAATATTGCCGCCACATCCACTGCTAGGTCTCTGAAATTATGGCTAGAAGAATTAGAATCTCACATTCAGAATAAAACCCCCGAGAGATCAATTGTTAGCCGTTTTTCCCACTCTACTTAAAGCAGTAGACTTTATTTCTGACACCTCGGCAGATGCTTTAAAATTAAATGCTAGGTGAGCTGCTCTTTCTAATTCAGCCAGACGAGCTATTTGGCTAAAAGGATGGTCGGGAGACACTGGATCTAAAAATAAGCTTTGCGCAATTCCTTGTCAGGGCGATTATCTTTTTGGGTCCGTCCTGGACGACCTTTTGGATAAAGCTTCAGACAATAAAAAAGGATTCCCTGTCTCCAGACCCCCGAAAAAACTACGTTTTTTTCGCAAAAACAAGAAGGATTTTTTTAGGGGTCAGAGGAAAGACTTCAGAGCAGACAACAAGAATAGGAAAAGCAAGGGGTTCCTCTTCAGTTCCCAATCCTCCTCAACCTCTAAACCATCACAGCAATGACGGTTTCTCTCCCGTGGGTGGCAGACTTTCTCTCTTCCTTTACGCTTGGGAAAAAATCTCCTCAAGTCCCTGGATTTTAAGCGTTATAAAGGAAGGGTTTTGTCTAGAGTTTGTCTCCCACCCACCGGACAGATTCAAAATTACAAATTTTCTAGGAAACTCGGGAAAAAATCTAGCTTTACAACAGGAGATTGCATCCCTACTTCGAAAAAATGTTCTAATTCCGGTGCCGGAGGCGGAGAAAGGCAGGGGTTTCTACTCTTCCCTTTTTCTGGTCCCAAACCGGATGGAACATTCAGAACTATCATAAATCTAAAGATTTAAATCAGTCCCTCTCTTACAAAAAATTCAGAATGGAGTCGATCCAATCAGTTTTAAAACATCTTTTCAGGGGCTGTTTCATGGCTACGATAGATATAAGAGATGCGTACTATCACATCCCTATTCGGCTAGACTGTCAAAAATTCCTCAGAGTCGCTGTTTCAAAAGGAGGTCACATTCAGCACCTACAATATACAGCCCTTCCCTTTGGGATTTCTCAAGCTCCCAGACTTTTCACGAAGGTCATGGCAGAAGTCATGGCTTATATAAGGGAAAGAGACATTCTAGTGATTCCTTATCTAGACGATCTCCTGGTGGTAGCAGAGTCAGAATCCCTTCTCGAAGTACACCTCAAAAAAGTAGTGCAGATCCTAGAAGACCTCGGCTGGCAAATAAACGGGGAAAAATCACATCTAATACCGTCCCAAGTTTGTGTCTTTCTGGGAATGATGCTGGACTCAAAGAAACTACTCTGTATCCTACCCCAAGACAAGATTCAGAGATTAATACAACAGGTTCAGTCCCTGATATCTACAAAAAACCCTACTATCAGACAAGCAATGGCGGTCTTGGGCAGAATGACTTCCACTATACCAGCGGTCAGTTGGAGCCATCTTCACTCCAGACCCCTACAGTGGCAAATTCTGAAGGAATGGCAGGGTACCCTCCGCCCATTAGATACACCCCTCACACTCACCCCCCAAGTGATCCAGTCTTTTCACTGGTGGCTGAATCCTGTAAACCTGTCCCAGGGGCTTCCTTGGATCCAACAAAATTTTGTTACCCTTACCACCGACGCAAGTCCTTCCGGTTGGGGGGCCTGTTGCCAAGGGTACTTAAGACATGGTGTTTGGAAAAGAGAGCAGAGTCTAGACTCCCAAAACATGAGGGAACTGAGAGCGTTTTTTCTCGCCTTAAAAGAGTTTCTTCCTTTACTTCAGGGAAAGTCTATAAAAGTTTTTTCGGACAACGCCACAGTTGTCTCCTATTTGAACAAGCAAGGAGGAACCAGATCAGAAAATCTTATGCAGTTAACAACGGATATCTTTTCCCTTATAATTCCTTCTGTTCCGTCCCTTATGGCAGTACATCTAAAAGGTACAGAAAACAAGGTGGCAGATTTCTTAAGCAGAAATACACTAGACCAGGGGGAATGGTGTCTGAATCAAATGGTTTTTGATCAAATAATTCAACTTTGGGGTCGCCCTCATCTGGACTTATTTGCTACCAGAGAAAACAGAAAGTGTCATCTTTTCTTTTCCCTCAGTGCGAGAGATTCACCAACAGGGATAGATGCCTTCTCCCTTCACTGGCCGAACCAGCTCCTCTACGCCTTTCCTCCGTTAAGACTTCTTCCAAGATTCTTACAGAAGTTGAGACAAGAAAGAACGACAGTGATCTTAATTGCTCCATTCTGGCCCAGAAGAACCTGGTTCACCTGGTTGAGGAAGCTATCCTTGACAGGACCCTTGGATTCTCCCGGAGAGGCAAGACCTTCTATCCCAAGGACCAGTCAATCATCCGAGTGTGAAGGCAGTTACACCTAACAGCATGGCTCTTGAGGGGGAAATCCTAGAAAGTAGAGGACTCTCCAAGAATGTAGTTTCCACTTTGCTATCCTGCAGAAAGGATGTCACCTCCTTCTATTTATCTCAGAATTTGGAACACCTTCCAGAAGTTTGCCAAAGATCCGGTGAATCCTTTAAATCCCCCACCTATGTGTAATGATTTTAGATTTTCTGCAAGCCGGTCATGAGAAAGAATTTGAGGCCAAGTACTCTTAAGGTACAGGTATCCGCTTTGAGTGCATTCTTTGATTCTCCCATCGCTAGCCACCCGTGGGTCCGAAGATTCTTTAAAGCTATCAGAAGTCTTAGGCCTATATCTGAACCTTCAATTCCCCCCTGGGACCTCAACTTGGTCCTCACTAGCCTCACAGAGCCTCCCTTTGAGCCACTTAAACAGTTACCCATAAAAATCTTGTCCTTCAAAACAGCGTTTCTTGTGGCAATTACCTCAGCAAGGAGGGTTGGTGAGATTTCGGCCTTCTCTACCTCGCCTCCTTACACTAACATCCTAGATGATAGGGTACTCATTAAACCAGACCCTTCCTTCTTACCGAAAGTGGTTTCTATGTTTCATAGAACACAGGACATTATGCCTTCCTTCACTGTGTCAAAATCCGAGAAATGAAAAAGAGGAAAAACTGCACTGTTTAGATGTAAAAAGATGCCTATCCATTATCTAGAGGTTACTAGTCAGTGGAGGAAAACCTCAAAACTTTTCATTCAATTTAGTGGGAAAAATGAGGGTCTACCAGCCTCTGCTAAAACCCTTTCCAGATGGATCGTGAGAGCCATTAATTTGGCCTATTCTTCAGCTGGAAAGGCTCCCCCGGGGGGTTTTGGTGCTCATTCCACAAGATCAGTCTCCACCACTTGGGCAGAAAGGGCCGACGCTACCTTATAACAGATTTGTAGAGCAGCCACATGGCAGTCGCCCGGCACCTTCTTTCGTCACTACAGATTAGACCTAGGCACTAGAGAACAACTAGCCTTCGGTAGGAAAGTCCTCCAGGCAGTAGTCCCACCCTAAAAAATAAAGGGATTTCTATTCTAGTCGTCTCTCAAGGGTGCTGTCATGGGCGTAAGGGAAATTTAAGATTACACTTACCGGTAATCACTTTTCCATAAGCCCATGACAGCACCCGGGTTTATTCCCACCCTATATAGAATTAATGCTAATTAAAAAAAAATATATATATATAAAAATAAAAATAAAAAATCATATATACAAAAAAAAAAGAAAAAAAAAGAGTGTGGTCTACGACAAGTTCTTGCGATTAACTGGTGGTCTTGGGGCCATGCTCCTCCTTATGAGCTCTCCACGAAAGTTCCTGTTTCCTGTCCTGGATGGAGGCGGTCTCTCAAGGGTGCTGTCATGGGCTTATGGAAAAGTGATTACTGGTAAGTGTAATCTTAAATTTTTGGAAGCAGTTTTTAGTTTGTTTTTAGTTTTAGCTATTTTAGGGGGATATCTGTGTGTGCAGGTGACTATTACTGTGCATAATTATTAGGCAACTTAACAAAAAACAAATATATACCCATTTCAATTATTTATTTTTACCAGTGAAACCAATATAACATCTCAACATTCACAAATATACATTTCTGACATTCAAAAACAAAACAAAAACAAATCAGTGACCAATATAGCCACCTTTCTTTGCAAGGACACTCAAAAGCCTGCCATCCATGGATTCTGTCAGTGTTTTGATCTGTTCACCATCAACATTGCGTGCAGCAGCAACCACAGCCTCCCAGACACTGTTCAGAGAGGTGTACTGTTTTCCCTCCTTGTAAATCTCACATTTGATGATGGACCACAGGTTCTCAATGGGGTTCAGATCAGGTGAACAAGGAGGCCATGTCATTAGATTTTCTTCTTTTATACCCTTTCTTGCCAGCCACGCTGTGGAGTACTTGGACGCGTGTGATGGAGCATTGTCCTGCATGAAAATCATGTTTTTCTTGAAGGATGCAGACTTCTTCCTGTACCACTGCTTGAAGAAGGTGTCTTCCAGAAACTGGCAGTAGGACTGGGAGTTGAGCTTGACTCCATCCTCAACCCGAAAAGGCCCCACAAGCTCATCTTTGATGATACCAGCCCAAACCAGTACTCCACCTCTACCTTGCTGGCGTCTGAGTCGGACTGGAGCTCTCTGCCCTTTACCAACCAGCCACGGGCCCATCCATCTGGCCCATCAAGACTCACTCTCATTTCATCAGTCCATAAAACCTTAGAAAAATCAGTCTTGAGATATTTCTTGGCCCAGTCTTGACGTTTCAGCTTGTGTGTCTTGTTCAGTGGTGGTCGTCTTTCAGCCTTTCTTACCTTGGCCATGTCTCTGAGTATTGCACACCTTGTGCTTTTGGGCACTCCAGTGATGTTGCAGCTCTGAAATATGGCCAAACTGGTGGCAAGTGGCATCTTGGCAGCTGCACGCTTGACTTTTCTCAGTTCATGGGCAGTTATTTTGCGCCTTGGTTTTTCCACACGCTTCTTGCGACCCTGTTGACTATTTTGAATGAAACGCTTGATTGTTCGATGATCACGCTTCAGAAGCTTTGCAATTTTAAGAGTGCTGCATCCCTCTGCAAGATATCTCACTATTTTTGACTTTTCTGAGCCTGTCAAGTCCTTCTTTTGACCCATTTTGCCAAAGGAAAGGAAGTTGCCTAATAATTATGCACACCTGATATAGGGTGTTGATGTCATTAGACCACACCCCTTCTCATTACAGAGATGCACATCACCTAATATGCTTAATTGGTAGTAGGCTTTCGAGCCTATACAGCTTGGAGTAAGACAACATGCATAAAGAGGATGATGTGGTCAAAATACTCATTTGCCTAATAATTCTGCACTCCCTGTATTACTAAGCCCCCCTGCTCACAATATTACAGTCTCCCCCCATACAATATTACAAAGCCCCCCTGCACACAATATTACACATTCCCCCCCCCCCCCATACAATATTACTAAGCAGCAGCAAGTAATCAGCAGCAGCAAGTGATTGTGAATCGACTGTATAGCATCTGCGCATGCGCACCGGCACCTAGAGTCTTCAGTTCACTTGCGAGTCAGCTCAGCAGTCAGTGACTCACAAGTGAACCGAAGATCCGATTCATGAATCGGTTCATTTGAATGAGCTGATTCAAATGAACCGATTCACCTAAAAGATCCGAACTTCCCATCACTAACCTCCAGCACTGACACCCCCTCTATCAGTGGTGACCTGCTCTGCAAACAGCCTGATGTCTCCAGCTTCCGACACTTCATTTCACGCTGCCCATTCAGTCACGTGAATGACTCATTGACGTCTGAAGGTCTGTTTCTTGATAGGAGTTTAACCCCTTAGTCCGTTTTGTGTCTGGAGTTTAGCTGAGAATAAAATAAGAGGGCACATTGAGGGCTGCAGGGGGGGGGGGGGATCGAGGAATCTCAGAAGTCTGACACAGAGTAGGAGCAGGGAGCGCGCCTGTGGCAGGGGCTGACTGGGCATGCGCATTTACACAGCAGCCATGGACGGATCTTCTCCATGTCGCGTGCAGCCATAGACGGACTGGCTGCACATCAGAGCGGGGCTCAGGGTGTGTGGCTTCAGATTGTTTAAAAAATAGGCAGATCTTCTTAAAGACGTATATTAGGAAATGTCTTTTTTCCCTGCCTCCCACACAGTTGCTGAAAATACATGGAGAGTGGCCAACCCCTTTAAGTTTTTACAAGCTAAAAAAAGAGCGTTATGAGTAGCCGGAACACTTACATGAGTGTTCAAGTGAGGTAATCTCACTCAGAAAATGAGAGATGTCTGCAGCACAGTCTTTCTGTAGTCTTGCTCCATGCTTCACGAACATCCTCCTAACCACACATTTATGAGCGGCCCACACAGTGAGGGGCGAAGTATTCGACACAGGGTGTTCGTCAAAATAGTAGAGGAGACTCATTCAATCGCCATTGCCATGCCCTTGGTGAGGAGAGGGAGGACTTAATTGAGACATGGAGTGTTGAATGGTTTGAAAAGAGGTAATTGAGTCTATTTGTGAGGAGAAGAGAAGGGGAACCTCAGAGGACCTAACGAAAAAATAGTCTATGTGAGAATAAACATCTCTAACCGGGGGAAAAAAGGTATAATCATGACCATCAGGATGAATGGAGCGCCATACATCCACCAACTGGTCAGAGAGAGGGACGTTTAAGATGATGAAGGTAAGAGAAGGTCAGGTGTGAGGCTCCTCTAGAGACGTCTATTTTTTAAAGGTTCGGTGGCAAAATTAAAATCCCTTCCGACCAGTAGTGTTACTTCTGCAAAATCCTTTAGTTTAGTTAAAATATTATCGAGGGGCGTAAATTCATTGGAGTTGGGGAGGTAAATGTTGGCTAAGGTGTATAATTGTCCCGTTCTTATTTCCTTAATGAACAAAAATCTACCAATACTATCGGTGTGAGTGACGGTCAGTTCCCAGGAGTCACTGCTCGAAATAAGAATATTAACCCCACGAGATTTAAAAATGGAAAAACAGCTATAATAAGAAACAGGGTATGGGGGGGACACACAGGCATAGATCCATGGTGGAAAAGCGTTTTATGTATAAAGGCAAACTGTACCTTTTTGCTCCAAAGGAGCTGGAGGATGGAGGACCTCTTTTGCGATGTATTCCACCCATTGGTGTTAATGGATGCAAAGTATATGGTAGACATGGTCAAAATCTGGAAAGAGAAGGAGAAAAAGAGAAAAGGAGGAGAAAAAATTGAAAGAGAAGAAAAAAAAAAAGGGGTGGTGGGGTGAATAAGACCAGGCGGAAGAAGTAGAAGAGGAGTAGGGGTAAACAAGCGGAGGTAAAGCTAATCAAGCTATGTACCCAACCCGGCTCATCCAGGGCAGGTAAAAAGAAGAAAGAAAAGAACAAAATAAACAGAGTGGAAAATTCCACTAAGCGAATCCTGAGATGTCCATGAGTGAACAAGCCAGGAGTCACTGTCTACTGGTGGAAAGGACACACAGTTATGAGTGCTACCCTTCCCCTGAGCCAATCACAGGTACAAAGGAGAAGAAATAGAGTAAGAAAATATAAAACAAAGAAACAAAACAGTTTGAGTATCTGGTCAGTATCTATGAAAACTAGGCAGAACACGGTAACTCAGTGATCACTGACACACCACTATGAAGTGTTTAATCAGAATGGGGGACCAATGGTAAACTGATTCTAATGACAACTGTAGGTCGGCAAGAGACATACGGTCAGTGAGCGGGCCATGTGTCCCAGAGCGGCATTGATCGTGCACACGGGAGTATACAGCATCAGAGATTACAATGATGCTGTGCATGTCTCGGAGGGCATACGGTCATGTGCAAGGGCACTAAGTCAATTCCCTCTTCCGCTGGTCTGGATAGAAGGGTATTAAAAATTGTCACTGCAGTGCGTAAACATTAGTAGGAACAGTTTCATGGATTCCATGCAGTTTGATATTATGACGACCCCTATTTTTCTAATAATCAATTTGAAGTAGTAGATGTCTGTTCAGGGTGCATTGTAGAGAAAGGATCTCATCGACTTTAGAGAGGCAGGTGTCTAGGGCAGTGGTGGCTTGGGAGTTCAATTGGGTGGAAAATCCTTGAAGGTCTGCCTTGAAGAATGCAATGGCCTGTTCCTGTTTGTTTTCAACTCGGAGTATCATAGATTCTAAGTCCTTCATTTTGGGTAAGTCACTGAGACCAAATATCTGTGAGAAGATAAGGCAGATGACGGGGCTTTTGAGGCATCGGAGAGATCAGGGGAGTGAAAGATAGCCAGTGTGGGTGGAAAGTCCTGGCCAGAATCCAACATGTCCGTGGGTCGGTGCTCAGGCCCAGGTATAAACTCCTGTGCATTAGGCCTCTTGCACATGAACTTGTGGGCCCCGTGGCCATGCTGTGGCGGGCTGCAATCCGCGAACACCAACCGTGGGGCAGTTGCAGCGGATCGTGGATACATTCACTTTAATGGGTCCGCGATCCACCCGTTACGCAAAAAGAGACATGTTCTATCTTTTTGCGGAACGGAAGTACGGGACGAAACTCCACGGAAGCACTCCGTAGTGCTTCCGTTCTGCACCATTACGCATCTCCAGATTTACGGACCCATTTAAGTGAATGAGTCCGCATCCGTGATGCAGAATGTCCACGAATGGAGCCCGTGTATTGCGGATCCGCAATACGGCCACGGAGTGCACACATTCGTGTGAAACAGGCCCTAGGAGAGAGAGTTTGCGTCAAATCTGTAGCCTGGGGGGCCGATCCGCTGACTTGGATAGGCATTTGTATTGGTTATGTGTTATGTTTAGGTGGGTCAGTAGGCCCACGCAATAGAAGAGCAGACAGTGTCACTAGTGCGATTACATTTACCAGGCCTGAGACAGGGCATGGATGACTCCGCTATCACCAGTTCTTCCACGCCACTTGGGCAGACCAGTTTCAAAGGCAAGTCTTATAAGTTGCTTGGTGCGGCCCCCATGGATCGGACTTGTTTTCCAGCACATCGTAAAGGTGACGATCGGGCTAAGATCTGGAGACAAGTCATCACCTTGATCTCTTTGTGATGTTCCTCATTACTGGACAGTTTTTGCAGTATGGCCGGGCATTATCCTGCTGCAAGAGGGCACTGCCATTAGAAGGCATCAGTGCCATTAAGGGTGGTACTTGGTAGTATATGTCACATCCACATGTTGCCAGAAGACAAGATTTCCAGAAGAACATTTCCCAGAACACCACACTGCCCTTAATTGGGTGAAAAAAGCCTTTGAGGTCTGCCTTTCCCCTGATAACTAAACCTAGATGTGAATGAGCTGAGAGAAGTGTCTGACCTATAGACAGATCTACAGGAGGCCATGGATTCAGTCACTGTGTGCTTGTGTCTCCACAGATGGATCCAGGAGGAGAAATCCACCAGAGAGATGTCCTCGTCCTCTGTATTCCCAGGACTGTCCAGACAGGACACCAGACATGGAAGGACCCAGGGGAAAGGAAGAGCCACCTACATGCTGCAACAACACGTTGCCACAGGCAACGGCTTGCACGGCAACCGTGTCACGGCGCACAAAACAGAGGCCGTGACAAATTCACACCTCAGCTGCTGCAGAACTGCCTAATACACACCTCAGCTGCTGCAGAACCTTCTAATACACACCATAGCTGCTGCAGAACATCGTAATACACCTCAGCTGCTGTAGAACCTCATAATACACACCATAGCTGCTGCAGAACATCGTAATACACCTCAGCTGCTGTAGAACCTCATAATACACACCATAGCTGCTACAGAACATCGTAATACACCTCAGCTGCTGTAGAACCTCATAATACACACCTCAACTGCTGCAGAACCTCATAATTCACACCATAGCTGCTTCAGAACATCATAACACACCTCAGCTGCTGCAGAATCTCATAATACACACCATAGCTGCTGCAGAACATCATAACACACCTCAGCTGCTGTAGAACCCCATAATGCATACATCAGCTGCTGCAGAGCCTCCTAATACACACAGCTGCTACAAAAACCTCCTAATACACACTTCAGCTGCTGCAGAACCTTCTAATACACACCATAGCTGCTGCAGAATGCTGTAATACACCTCAGCTGCTGTAGAACCTCATAATACACACCATAGCTGCTACAGAACATCGTAATACACCTCAGCTGCTGTAGAACCTCATAATACACACCTCAACTGCTGCAGAACCTCATAATTCACACCATAGCTGCTTCAGAACATCATAACACACCTCAGCTGCTGCAGAATCTCATAATACACACCATAGCTGCTGCAGAACATCATAACACACCTCAGCTGCTGTAGAACCCCATAATGCATACATCAGCTGCTGCAGAGCCTCCTAATACACACAGCTGCTACAAAAACCTCCTAATACACACTTCAGCTGCTGCAGAACCTCCAAACAGCAGGATCTGTCAGGTGTTGTCGTCCATGAAGTGCCAGATCCGGAACTGCAGTGATTTTCGTTGATTTGCTCCTATGACGGCAGAACAGCCTAATACACACCTCAGCGGCTGCAGAACATCACAATAGTGACAAGGGAACTACAAGTCTCATCATCATCAGATTGTTATTTTTGGAAATTAGGGGACAACACAGGGAGATGTAAAATGGAGAGAATAACAACTCCCAGCATATCTAGGCTGTTATTATCGGATATAAGTGGATATTACAGAGAGAGAGTATAAGGCTGGGTTCACATCACCGGTTAGTTTTCCGTACATCTGATCCTTCAAATAAACAGAAAAATACATGTTTATGCAAATAAGTTCTGCATATTCCACATCCGTTTATGCCATTTCTGTCTGAGATCCGTTATTTTAGACGGAAAAAAGTCCTGCACGCAAAACAGAAAACTAAACAGTGATGTGAACCCAGCCTAAGAAGAGAGACTTACAACTCCCAGCATGTCCAGATTATTACAGGGCATCATCCAGTTGTACTAGGTGATAGCTTTAAAAGGAAAAAACTATAACCCCCAGTATGGCCAGACTTATTATGGGGCATCAGTATACATTACAGAGAGGGGGGTATAAGTGGAGAGAACTACAACTCCCAGCATTGAAATTATGTCTCTCATTGTCCAAAGATCACGAGATGAAGGTATGGATGTTATTGATAAATCAGATAACAAAATGAAAGACAGTAAAGCCACAAAAGAACCCCTTGAGGCAGACTGTAAATTATGTTAATGTGGTGGAGAAGGACAATCTCCCTGTAGAGAAGCCAAAAATGGGCCTAGCACGGAGGAGCTACGCAGTGAAATCCCTTCAACTTGTCCAGCAGTCTTCATGAAGCAAGTACTGACTGCAGAGTTACTGCACCAATATGATGGACTTACAAATGTAAATGATAATAATGACTTAGTTACCGATACCTCACTGGATGTTGCGGAGAAGCAAACCCTAGCAGGTAATGACCTCACTCTGTCAGCTAAAGATCTTGAGAGGTCTCCTTTATGAGACGTTTCATGATGCAGAGAAAGAGGACTTGCTTAAAGTAGAACTGTCATATATTATTTATTTTTTTGAGTATTGGATTGTGGTGATTAATATCTCCTTGGTGGCCCTGCTTCAACTTTTCACTGTGTATTCAATTACCCCTTAATTCCACAGTTTAGTTCCCTCTACTGCCTACTTTTACCTGTGCTTAAAATCAGGTTGCTAGGCAGGTCCGTCTATGTGTTGAAGGACGGAGGACGCAGAAGCAGGCAGCGTGCAAGGTCACATTCCTGACAGCCAGGGACTGTAAGTAAATGATTAAAGCCAGGTCCTCCCCAGCAGCTGATAACAGAGCCTGGGCTGTGTGCACTTCTCCCTGTCCCTGCACTTGGCAGACGCTCCCTCACTCAGCAGAGCTGGAGAATGCAGAGTTGAAGCAGCGCAGACCAGGGAAGGGAGATCTGCCGTCTGCTCAGTGTATAAATGAAAGCAACATGTGGTAAGAGGACCCCTTTGTGCTGCAGGAGATTAACCCTTTAGGGGGAGGGCTCTGGATACTGACACTTTTGGGGGGCTATTGTTACTGGCTAGTGAGGGCAGGCGGGATTAGCCTCAGGGTGAGGGCAGTGGCGGCCATCTTAACTGAATAGTGAAATTGCAGTTTTATGCAGACTGGTTGCTAAGGGCTGAATCTTATTAAATATGGGGTAAGTCAGTCTAATAGCAACTGATTCTGGAATATCATGTTATTAGTAACTACATATATGAAAATTGAAATTAAGGTCTAAGTGTGACAGTTATCCTTTAAGATGGGACGTCTGCTGCACCATTACTACGTCAACTCCGTAGCTCTGAGTGGTCTACATATGATCGACTTTTGTGCGAGAGGTCAGCTGATCTCCATTCATAATCCCTTGAGTTGGTCAAGGAGGTTATTGAGCTTGACATGCAAATGGGAGGTCAAGCCACAGGTTCAAGTGGCACATCATAAAAGGGGAAGGTGTGAGAAATGGACAACCTTTCTCATAACTTTTATTATCTATGATTTTATATGTATATCATGAGACTCTATATATTTTCATGCCATTCTGTAAAATTGTCTGTATGATGCCTTTCAGTCTGGACCTGTAGGCGCTAATACACACTCACCTCTGATAGGATTCAAATTAGCATCCTCCTGCTAACAAAAGTAGTGATAACGAGGTTTCCTGGACGGGACACTAGGGCCTCATCGTAATGCCTGACACGTCGGATGTATTGGCATCGGTGCAGAGCAGACATCGAGGTGCCTTTCAGATGGACTACCAGAAAATATATCATAAGCTATAACTCATCTCTGGTAGAACTCGCCTACTAATTATTGTAATAATTGAATTCCGTATAATGTGGGCATCGTAGGGAGTGCAAACATTCTCCCGCCTCCCCCATCCCCCGACAGCCAGCATTCCCACGTAATGAGAAACTCTCATTCCGTGACCCCTATACTGGTATGAGGACGATCAGCCTGATGAAATACGCATTATTAAAACATGTTGGGGTCCAAATATCCATTAGGGTGGACAGCCAGTTTTTTAAAATAATATTTTAGGCTTGCCAGCAGAGGGATAGGGGTGGAGCACTCACCCATAATGAAGACCTTCCCAGAAGGCTGGGCCAAGTATGGGAGGGAGACTCCTTTCAGCTCCACGCTATGCCTAAGGGGATAAAAATGTGGGATTTGGAAGCTTTTATTGACACAATTTGGGGATCCGATCAACATTGGATTGTGTTCCACGTCCTCCTGTCCCCGGAACCAGAACGGACTCTAATCACACAATTCGTTGAGTAGTAAGAACCTTTGTGTTTTTATCCTTCTATTCTTAGAAGTGTTTTGTGCACTTTTATGGATGTCTCTTATTTCTTTGAATTTTTTGTGCCCTGAATGTGTGAGGGATGAGAATTCCTTTTGTATGAACATGTCCTCCATCTTGTGCAAATGTGGAAAAATGTATGAGCCAGCTGGCAGGATGTGGGGAGTCTCTGTGTATGTAGATCAAATATTCTTAGCTGCAAGGCCAAGGTAAGCAGCCCCCTCTCTTCCTTATTAGAGTTTGACATGCAAGAGAGAGTTCTTTCTGAGTTTGGTATGTACTGCTGAAGAATGTAAACTCTGAGACAAAGAAGCTGCAGAAACTTTTTAATTAGTAGAATTTTGGTGGTATGGTACGGAAGTATTGCCTTTTAGGAATAACCAATAGAATTGTGTTTGAGTACTTCACCGAAATATGTTGCGCCTGTGTGATTCTGAAGAAACAAATCGTGTCAGAACTGCAAATGTCAACAAGCTCCCCCAGACTGGTAGTGTGGAATGGGCCTATGACGATGATTGTTGACCGATCCCTGCTCCTGAGGATGTTCCACCTGAGGATGTTCCCCCTCTGCAGAGTCCGCTGATCCTTCTCAGCCCATGGCCGGAGCACCTCAGAGTATACCAGCGGTCCTCAGACGTACCACTAGACCAAATGCTGTCACTCCCCCTATTCAATATGTGCAGGATGAGTTTGTTTGGCCTGCCATACAACGTGACACTACCACTCTGTGCATAAAAGTACAACACTCTTGATATTCAGTCATTGGCAGGGACTGCCAATCTTAAACTGAAGAGGGAATATGTAAAAAACAGCCCAATGATGTCCCAAGTTTCATTAGTCTGTTTAAACTGTGTTAAGGTTGAATGTATATGTGTTCCTGTGTTTCTGGTCCTTTAAGACAGCAACCATTGTAATATGATGCTGGAGTGACATGCCCCCAATTATGTCAGTCTGCCTGTTTTTGCAGGAAGAGACAGACAGGGAGCAGCAGCCATCTTGGCAAGAGAAAAGACAGGTGTCTGTGCTGTATTGAGAGTGTGTGGAGATATCAGAGGACTTTCCTGTGCAGCCAAGCTGTATGTATTTCAGTCCAGAGGCGGAGTATAAAGAGACAGTACGCTTAGTGGAGCCACGCTGAAAGGACTGTGCTCAGTGGCTAATCAGTGAAACTGACATTGTGGCTGTGTATATTGCCACCAGAGTTAGAGACTTGCAGTGCTGTTGAGTACCGGGCAGTAACTGCAAAACCCTGGCTTACATCACACCTCAGTGTATGGATTCTGCAGGACTCTCAGTGTGCTGAGTGATATCTGCTGTTGGACTCCATTGCATCCATTTGGATTCCCTGCCTGCTGAGGAGGATTTCATTGCTTCGGATATCGTGATAACCGCGAGGAGAGGACACTTCACTATCAAAGGAACGACATTGGGCCGCACCGCGCTCCTCTACGGACTGTAAGCGGTCCACCTAGACCACTGGGATAAAGGGGGTGTGCACCCAACTGTCAGGGATTGTTTGGGGAATATTGTTCATTCAGTGTCCGTACTGCAGAAGCAGTTGTAGTAAAAGTGGAAACTATTGCAGAATCTCCCTTGAATTATTCATGCTATACTGTGTATTTTGCTTGTCCTTCTCTCTGTTCTTTTACCTTTAACTTGCCTTTATTAACCTGTAGTAAATGCATTTTTCTTGAACTTGACCACTGCGTGTGCGTTCTTTTCTGGTTGCGGAGCTCAAGCCACCTGCCTTGCCCTTGGGTTCACAGTGTCATTAGTGAGCTGGATACAATACCTACACTCACCTAAAGAATTATTAGGAACACCATACTAATACAGTGTTGGACGCCCTTTTGCCTTCAGAACTGCCTTAATTCTACGTGGCATTGATTCAACAAGGTGCTGATAGCATTCTTTAGAAATGTTGGCCCATATTGATAGGATAGCATCTTGCAGTTGATGGAGATTTGAGGGTTGCACATCCAGGGCACGAAGCTCCCGTTTCACCACATCCCAAAGATGCTCTATTGGGTTAAAATCTGGTGACTGTGGGGGCCATTTTAGTACAGTGAACTCATTGTCATGTTCAAGAAACCAATTTGAAATGATTCGAGCTTTGTGACATGGTGCATTATCCTGGTGGAAGTAGCCATCAGAGGATAGGTACATGGTGGTCATGAAGGGATGGACATGGTCAGAAACAATGCTCAGGTAGCCCGTGGCATTTAAACGATGGCCAATTGGCACTAAGGGGCCTAAAGTGTGCCCAGAAAACATCTCCCACACCGTTACACCACCACCACCAGCCTGCACAGTGGTAACAAGGCATGATGGATACATGTTCTCATTCTGTTTGCGCCAAAATCGAGACTCATCAGACCAGGCAAGATTTTTCCAGTCTTCAACAGTCCAATTTTGGTGAGCTTGTGCAAATTATAGCCTCATTTTCCTATTTGTAGTGGAGATGAGTGGTACCCGGTGGGGTCTTCTGCTGTTGTAGCCCACCTTTCTTTCCCATTCTGACATTCAGTTTGGAGTTCAGGAGATTGTCTTGACCAGGACCACAACCCTACATGCATTGAAGCAACTGCCATGTGATTGGTTGACTAGATAATTACATTAATGAGAAATAGAACAGGTGTTCCTAATAATTCTTTAGGTGAGTGTATAAGAGCATCACTTGGTCACTGAAGTCATGTTGGCATTATTTAGGGGTTGATTAACAGATGTGACATCACAAGTAAACAATAAAGTTCAATAAATTTTTTCCCACCTAGTGTCCTCTTCCAATCTCAGTTCTTAGGTTATACTCTCAACACAACAAGGCTCTTCTTCTCTTCCGAGAAATATAATGTAGTTGTTTGGCTGATCCAGGATAATTCCACTCAGAACATAAATATTCTTATTGGCTTTTAAGTTGGAGATGCACGGTGACATCAGATGATATGTTGCATTGTGACACTACATATAATGACTGTCAATGGGTCCACAACGTGACACGCTATATGTCATGACAGTCACATAAAATACAACACTTGGATTCTGGGTCGCAAATCATATGTGACTTTCCTATGATAGAACACAATACAAGTCATAGTCAACTACGACTTCTGCAGTTTGGCAGATATTTACTGCCAAATTTCAGCTCTAAAATAGCTGCATGACAGCAATTTGAAGACAAGTTGTGAGACTGTTAAGAGACTTGCAGTAATGTGATACATGTTGCCATGTAGCCCGAAATTTAATGTCTGTGAATAAGATGGATTTAAAATTCTTTTTTGCTCTTATCGCATTTCCCATGGGTAAAAATATTGTTTTTCCTGATTTGTTGAATTTTAGTTCCTTATTACAAAGCATTTTCAACATATAAAACATCAAAATCGCTTCTCTCCTGTGTGAATTTTCTCATGTCTAACAAGGTGTGAGTTTTTTGTAAAACATTTCCCACATTTTGAACATAAATACAGATTTTCTCCTGTGTGAATTCTCTCATGTATAACAAGATATGATCTCATTCTAAAACATTTCCCACATTCTAAACATGAATATGGTTTCTCTCCTGTGTGAGTTCTGTCATGTTTCATAAGATTTGATTTTTGTGCAAAACATTTTCCACATATTGAACATGAATATGGCTTCTCTCCTGTGTGAATTCTCTTATGTCTAGCAAGACTGGATTTATCTGTAAAACTTTTCCCACATTCTGAACATGAATATGGTTTCTCTTCTGTGTGAATTCTCTCATGTTTAACAAGATCTGATTTACTTGTAAAACATTTCCCACATTCTGAACATGAATATGGCTTCTCTCCTGTGTGAATTCTCTCATGTTTAACAAGATCTGATTTATATGTAAAACATTTCCCACATTTTGAACATGAATATGGCTTCTCTTCTGTGTGAATTTTCTCATGTGTAACAAGATGTGATTTATATGTAAAACATTTCCCACATTCCAAACATGAATATGGCTTCTCTTCTGTGTGAATTTTCTTATGTTTAACTAAATCTGATTTACTTTTAAAGCATTTCCCATATTCTAAACATGAGTATGGCTGCTCTGCTTTCTGAATTCTTCTGTGTGTAGAAAGTCTTGATTGTTCTGTTAACTCTTTACCACCCTGAAACCTTTTATCCCCTTTCTGACCTGTATTTGTGGTAACAATCTGTAATTGGTCAGGGGAAGGCTCCTCATGATGAGGGGGATTATATAATAGATCTGTACAGTGAAGTTCTGGGTGTACATTAAGGGTAATGATATTTTCTCCTGAAGAGCGCTGCAGGACATCTTCATCTTCTTTATAATTTAGTGATAATATAGTACTGCCCTTTCCATTTTTACTGGAATTCTCTGTGAAAATAAAAATTGAAATTTGTGATTATTTTTCAAACTACAGAGTGGACAAAACTATAACATTCCTATTAGGCTGTAATTGGATATATTGTATAAACCAGCTCTGCCTTTAATGCCACCAGATGTAAGGTAGCTATCCTATAAGTCAATGTCAAGCCTTTTAAACAGGTCTTGAGGCATAACTTGGATAATGATTATGTCAGCATCATTATTAGTCCTTTTAGTGTACCTGCTGCTGGAAACTCACACTGCTCAGTACAAGATGCAGTCTTCCTGGTTCTGCAGTGAGAGATCCTCCTTCCTCCAGCAGCAGGTTCAGTGTGTAATTACAGCTCCTAATTCCTTCTGCTGTTATTTTACTGCAGCCTGGACTAAGCTTGTGTGAGACAGCAGCAGCGGGGGAGGAGGTACACTGAAAGGAGCATGTCACTTAAGGAACAGATGGACACTGGGAAGGCACAGAGTGAGAAACAAAAATGGAAAATTGCTATGAGCACAAAGGGTTAAGACTCTGGTCATCTTAAAATTTGATCATAACCACCATCTATATTTATCAAAATAATGTGCCATGAGGTAGAGCACACATCTCAGTCTAAATGTATGGACACGACAATGCGGTCTGTATAGCCTTACAGCTGCACAGTCACCAGATCTTCAGGATGCAGTGAAATAGACAGAGTGAGGTCATCAATCAGAATCTGTAATAAAAGGTTTCCAGCACCTTGTTGGGTCCATTACACTAAGAATTCAGGATGTTCTAAGGGGAACGAGGGTCCTATCAAGAATTAAGAAGGTGGAGCTAATGAAGTGTCCTGTGAGTGCAGGTGATCATCACTGAGACGTCTGTGTCTGTACAATAATCACATGTGACATCGGAGCTTCCTGATAATAGTGGAGACTGGAGTGCACTGAAAGGAAGCCAAAAACACAACCAAACATCTTTAACCACTTAATTACTAGGCTGGTTGTCATTAAATGCCTTTTTTGTTGTTGCATTTCATTGTTACATTTCAAGACATAAATCTTTAATATTTTTGTCTGTGGCCGTACGAGGACTTGTGTTTTGCCAACAATCTGCACCTATACAATTACCCAGTCTGCATAGGGAACTTCACTACTCCTAACTTAACTTTTTCTTTGACTTGTATTTTGTGACATTAGTTGTATTTGTTAATGGAATCATTTACTTGTAATTTATTTTTAACTTTTATTATGTTTTGAAAGTATATAAAAAGCCCCAGCTATTTTTTTCTTGATATTTTCTTTGGCATTCTGTCATAAACAGAGTTCAAGTAAACTGTCATGTTCTGTTTAAGGGGCTGGGGCAACAAAGAGGGGAAGTCATATGGTTGGCAGATGCCAGCTGGATAAGGGGAACCCTTCATAATGTGATGAGGACATCTCCAATTAAAGAGCAGCAGCTGGTCATCAGATTCTCCTCATGCCCTGAAGGCACCAAGGACAGAATCTCAAGTCAGTTTCTCCATTCATGATTCCATACCTGTGGTGACATCTCCTGGAATGTCCTCCTCCACCTCACTCTTACACAGGGGATCGCCCATCATCCACTCTTCTTCATCCTCCACTTTAATAATAATCAGATCTTCTCCCTGATTTGTCATCTGTAACAATCCAGTACAATACAGCAGTCAGGTGGGAAATCTAGCAGATCCACATAAGAGACCCTCATAATCTATGGCCCCTCTATGACTGCAGGACCCCCCTATATAGCAAGTATAGGGCTCAGCTCCATCTACCTGAGGATTCTCTGGGACCTTCTCCTCTGAACAGTCCTGGGAATACAGAGGACGGGGACATCTCTCTGGTGGATTTCTCCTCCTGGATCCATCTGTGGGGACACAAGCACACAGTCACTGAATACATGGCCCCCTGTAGATCTGTATATAGATCAGACACTTCTCTCAGCTTCTTCACTTCTAGGTTTAGTTATCGGGGGAAATAGCAATATTCTGTTTCACACCACCTGTGCTGAGATGGAGTTCTTTGGATCTGTACAGAATGAAGGAGGAATTATTTCTTGATTTCTATGGAACGTTGACACTACTTTTGGGACAAAAGCTGAATCAAGCTTAAATATTATTCTATCCTCCAAGATTTTTAAATACAGTTCTCTGATCAATAAAGCCTGTATTTCTCCTATTCTTCTGGCAGAGTTTATGGCTACCAAGAAAGCCGTTTTCATAGACAACATTCTGATGTTTCATTCATAAAGAGGCTCGAAGGGAGGATTACTGTCACGCTCTGCTGTGGGAGGGAAACCCCCACACAGAACATAGGAGGTAAAGGGAAAAGCAAATAAGGCCTGAAAACTAGGGAAGTAAGATGGACACCTCCTAGTGAAAACCCTAATCAAAGCCCTGACTAACTACCAGTACAAACAGACCCCAGAGGTAGTTGAGTTCATACGGACGAATACCTAAAGTCCTATCTAACCCTAAAGGACCCTGGTACTAATGACAGGAATGAGACATCCTGTTCCTCCAAAATGAATGATGAACGTGAGTCTCCCTGAGGCCTAATACAAGATAACAAAGAAATCCACCAAACAGAAAAGCCAAAATACAAAAGGAAAAGGTAACACTTAACATCCAAGAAGCTATGGCATCAACGGAGATCCAAACACCAGCTATCCACAGGTCCAACTGAAGCTATAAACCGCACAGCAATGTGGGAGAAACAACTATAAATAGGGAAAGTTAAATGACCACAATAGCAACACCTGGAGGTTAGAGATGTGGCCAGTATCAGAAACAACACAGATACCTATTAATCTACAAGGCAAACATGTCAAACCAAACCACGAGTTGCCAGTCTAAAAGATCTCCTGCCACTCAATGTTGCAGGGACGTCGGTATGTCTCGGTACGTCCGTGACAATTACATAGGAAATTTAAAACTGAAGGTAAATCCCAGGGCGGAACTGACTTCTGTATGGAAGGACAGATTCTGGATATGGCCCTAGAAAAAGTTTCAATCCATCTATGTTCTGCCAATCGAAAGTCTAAAAACAACTTAAGGCAAAAATCTGTACTCTTATAGTACTAGGACTAACACCTTTGTCGAAACCTTTCTGCAGAAAATCAAGAATATTCTGAATAGAAGAGCCCTTTTGTTGAAGAGAATCATACCAAGAACAAACCTTTTTCCAAACCTTACCATATATGGCTGTAGTTACTTTTTAAATGTTTTACTTTGTTGCATGGTATAAACAACCTCTGGGTTTCAGCATTTGTTCCTCAGAAGCCATGCTGTTAATTTCAGTTTGTGCACTTAAGGATGCTTAGAGGGCCCTGCATCAGCAAATCTTCCTCTGGAGGGGGAAAAATGGCTCTTCCAGAGGTAGCTCTTTCAACACCGGAAACCATGACTGTTTTGGCCAAAAAGGAGCTCTCATTATTAAGGTTACAGGTTGTGATCTGAGCTTCTTTACGACCGCTGTTATCAGGGGTACCATTTTGGGGTAAATATCTTTTTGATAGCTTGTTATAAAGTTTTTTTTCGGTGACAACTAAGAATAAATTAGCAATTCAGATTTTTTTTTTTTACCACGTTCATCATAGAGGAAAATTTACATGATAACTGTATAGTGCGGGTTGTTACGGACACGGCGATACCAAACCTGTGGGAGATTTTTTTTATGCATATTTTTTTTCATTAAAAAGTGTATTTTCAATGGAAAAATGCATATTTTTTTGGGAATGTTTTTTATTAAATAAATGTCTACACACACATGTATACACTGCACATGACAGCTCTTACCTTGTGATATAAGAGGCTGGTGCTCCTCCATTACATGTCACTACACACACGTGTATACACTGCACATGACGGCTCTTACCTTGTGATATAAGAGGCTGGTGCTCCTCCATTACATGTCACTGCACACACGTGTATACACTGCACATGACGGCTCTTACCTTGTGATATAAGAGGCTGGTGCTCCTCCATTACATGTCACTGCACACACGTGTATACACTGCACATGACGGCTCTTACCTTGTGATATAAGAGGCTGGTGCTCCTCCATTACATGTCACTGCACACACACGTGTACACACTGCACATGACGGCTCTTACCCTGTGATATAAGAGGCTGGTGCTCCTCCATTACATGTCACTGCACACACGTGTATACACTGGACATGACGGCTCTTACCTTGTGATATAAGAGGCTGGTGCTCCTCCATCATGGCCTCCTTGTACAGATCCTTGTGTCCTTCTATATACTCCCACTCCTCCATGGAGAAATAGACAGTGACGTCCTGACACCTTATAGGAACCTGACAACACAATGACACCGTCATCACCCAGACCCCTCCAGTGCTGTTACTGGAGAATTTCCCAGCCTTCCCAGCAGTGTCACCTCTCCAGTCAGCAGCTCCATCATCTTGTGGGTGAGTTCTAGGATCTTCTGCTCATGTATCAGGGGGTGAAGGGGAGGCTCTTTGATGGGGGGAGGGGTCCTGCTCTGCCCTCCTGACTCCTGGAGATGGATGATGGGAGTCACACAGTCCCCCGATGTCTTCACTATTGTGTACTCCTGTGGATGGAGAGAGACACCTAGCTTAAAATAAATTCTTACGTGGACCATGGTCTCTCCTACTACTGTCATCTTCTATGTGTCTATATACAGTCGTGGCCAAAAGTTGACACAAATATTAGTTTTCACAAAGTTTGCTGCTAAACTGCTTTTAGATCTTTGTTTCAGTTGTTTCTGTGATGTAGTGAAATATAATTACACGCACTTCATACGTTTCAGAGGCTTTTACCGACAATTACATGACATTTATGCAAAGAGTCAGTATTTGCAGTGTTGGCCCTTCTTTTTCAGGACCTCTGCAATTCGACTGGGCATGCTCTCAATCAACTTCTGGGCCAATTCCTGACTGATAGCAACCCATTCTTTCATAATCACTTCTTGGAGTTTGTCAGAATTAGTGGGTTTTTGTTTGTCCACCCGCCTCTTGAGGATTGACCACAAGTTCTCAATGGGATTAAGATCTGAAGAGTTTCCAGGCCATGGACCCAAAATGTCAACGTGTTGGTCCCCGAGCCACTTAGTTATCACTTTTGCCTTATGGCACGGTGCTCCATCGTGCTGGAAAATGCATTGTTCTTCACAAAACTGTTGTTGGAGTGTTGGAAGAAGTTGCTGTTGGAGGGTGTTTTGGTGCCATTCTTTATTCATGGCTGGGTTTTTGGGCAAAATTGTGAGTGAGCCCACTCCCTTGGATGAGAAGCAACCCCACACATGAATGGTCTCAGGGTGCTTTACTGTTGGCATGACACAGGACTGATGGTAGCGCTCACCTTTTCTTCTCCGGACAAGCCTTTTTCCAGATGCCCCAAACAATCGGAAAGAGGCTTCATCGGAGAATATGACTTTGCCCCAGTCCTCAGCAGTCCATTCACCATATTTTCTGCAGAAGATCAATCTGTCCCTGATGTTTTTTTTGGAGAGAAGTGGCTTCTTTGCTGCCCTTCTTGACATCAGGCCATCTTCCAAAAGTCTTGGCCTCACTGTGCGTGCAGATGCGCTCACACCTGCCTGCTGCCATTCCTGAGCAAGCTCTGCACTGGTGGCACTCCGATCCCGCAGCTGAATCCTCTTTAGGAGACGATCCTGGCGCTTGCTGGACTTTCTTGGACGCCCTGAAGCCTTCTTAACAAGAATTGAACCTCTTTCCTTGAAGTTCTTGATGATCCTATAAATTGTTGATTGAGGTGCAATCTTAGTAGCCACAATATCCTTGCCTGTGAAGCCATTTTTATGCAATGCAATGATGGCTGCACGCGTTTCTTTGCAGGTCACCATGGTTAATAATGGAAGAACAATGATTTCAAGCATCACCCTCCTTTTAACAGGTCAAGTCTGCCATTTTAACCCAATCAGCCTGACATCATGATCTCCAGCCTTGTGCTCGTCAACATTCTCACCTGAGTTAACAAGACGATTACTGAAATGATCTCAGCAGGTCCTTTAATGACAGCAATGAAATGCAGTGGAAAGGTTTTTTTGGGATTAAGTTAATTTTCGTGGGAAAGAAGGACTATGCAATTCATCTGATCACTCTTCATAACATTCTGGAGTATATGCAAATTGCTATTATAAAAACTTAAGCAGCAACTTTTCCAATTTGCAATATTTATGTAATTCTCAAAACTTTTGGCCATGACTGTAGATCTCAGATTAGAGGTAGAAATCCTCCCTCCAGGCCGCACTCCGCCATCTCATCATCTTGTTCCCGGCCCTTCCTTCCTGGGTACAACGTGCCTACTTACCTTCTCATGGCTCCTACAACATGACTATTGGTCACTGGTCACATGACACATCACTCACCATATTGGGGGCTGATCTTCAGGTTCTCCATCACTTGGAAGGTCTGGAGGCCGTTCTCCAGGACCCTGGACTCTTCCTATCACTTCCTATGATGGATTCTCCTTCCCGATGTCTGACTTGTTACAGAATACAATAAAGAGGAGAGAAATCTAGAAAAGTTTACCTCTCCGCTCAGCAGGGAGATGATCTCCAAGGTGAGGTCTAATATTCTTCTGCTGATCTCCTTCCTGTCCATCCTTGGCCGTCGTTCAGCAGAAGAGGAGAGAACTGGAGGAGCTGGAGGCTTCTAGTACTGCAGGCGCCTTTATGAGAAGAGGAGAGGAAATCATTCAGGGAACAAGACCAGATGTCACCTCCAGAACCACACTTCCTGAGCCTGGAGGGGACCTGCTTCTCAGAGCCTCCACCACATGGATTCCAGGGGCCCCAACATGGAGATTTCTGGTGGCTCCACAGGAGATGAATGTCTGATAGATGCAGGTCCCACCTCTGGGCTGTGCTCAGCTGTGTCCAGAACTCCTAGAGAAGAGACTGGAGAGAGCTGAGCTCAGGCCGGGCCCCGCTCCATTCATTCTCCTCCTGGAGGCAGGGGCCCCTCACCAGGACAGTCAAGGGCCAGCGAATGATGACAACCCCCACTATCCCCACTACTCCTCCCCCATCATACTAAGCTGAGGAGTGGAGAAGGATTCCCTGTGTGTAATGGAGGAGAATCTCCAGAGGTGACATGTCTGAGCTCTCCACCACACTGTCTCCTCACAGCTCATCTTACCTGCAGGCTGGAGGAATGGCTGATACCAGAGAGAACAAGAGCCCTGACTACCGACCAGGACCTGCCCAGTATCTGCTGCACTGCCAGAGCTGAAGGACCTGGGGTGACGTCACCGTCATGTGATCAGTGGAGGGGGCGGGGCTCAGCAGTTGTGAGTATAAGAGGTGATGAAGGACCTGGTGGTGATGTCACCGTCATGTGATCGGTGCAGGGGGCGGAGCTTAGCAGTGGAGAGGATATCATTACAAATCAGCCCTTACAGCTCTTGTATGACATTTACATTATCAGTAATTCACATCATGTGGTCTTTTTACACCTGCTGTTGATTTAAAAATAAACTTTTATTCTAATTCTCATTAAATAGTATAACTTATACAAACTGTAACCTACAGACACACTGGGCCAGATTTATCATGACTCTGACAGCTCACTCAACTTTCACATATGGCTAAAGTCAGATTTATGATCGGCCCTTTAAGACTGTAATAAATGTGGTTTGACGGTAGCAGTTTATCCGTCAGTAAGCAGCTTTACAAAAGTTGCACATCTTTACGAAAAAGTCGCATGTTCTATAAAAAAGTCTCATAAGATAAGCATGGTCATCACTGGAGTGAAATTGCGAATTTTTTTGCTACTTTTTTGCGACTTTTTAAATAGTCCCAATAGTAAATCTGTCTAGAGATTCATTTACATAAGAAAACACGCCCACTTTCAGAAAACTGGCGAGCATAGTGCAGAGCAGAAAAATTTTGTGCGCAATTTTAGCGTTTGCGCATTTTTTTGCGACTTTTTCACTCCATTATTCTGACTTGAGCTAATGATAAATCTGGCCCTGAGTTCGGAAAAAGTTTTTTAACAGTAGAAATTAATTTCTGAAGTTATTACACAAAGTCTCTCAAGACTTCGCGAAGTAATAACGTCTGCTCATCTGAGCCAATACAATCTAATACTGTACGGAGAGCTCGCTCCGTACAGTATTCAAAGGAAGTTTTATGCTTCATCCGAAGTCGACTTGCTCATCCCTAGTTTTGACAAAAAGGACCAGGTCACTTTGCACACCAGGATTTAGCTACATTCACCAGGGTAAGACTATATTCACATGAACGTACTTTGTTTCCATGTCCGTTCTGTTTTTTTTTTTGGGCGGATTGGATGAGGACGCATTCATTTCAATGGGTCTGCAAAAAATGCGGACAGCACACTGTGTGCTGTCCCCATCTGTAGGTGTAACATCCCAGAGTTATGTTACGAAACTCTTTTACCCCGCTACAATCTCTTAAGGGCAGTAACATTGTCATCCTGTGTAATTTCACATCATATTCTCACAAATGTGCATTATAATCCTTGTTACATATGTATTGCTCTAATTCTCTATGTTCACTAGCAGGTGGCAGCAATGTGTTCAACAGGGACGTAGAGACAGTTTATTGTTTCTAGACTGGAATCGTTTATTCCAGTTTAGTTCCCCCCCTCTTTGAGCAGAGTGGGCTTGCCCATGTCCTGCCTCATGGGGAGAGAAGGAAGTTAGAGTTAGTGTGCCAGCCACCCCTGCTTGGGGAAGGCTGTGCTTGTAGGAGCTCCCAGTTATAGGGATCCAAGCCAGTATCTTGACTCGGATGAGACAATTGATTATCATTTCCAGCCTGAGCCTTGCAGCCTCAGCTGGTAGAAGCAAGCAGCCACCTCCAGTATTCCAGGAAGAAGCATACCCTGTGAGCATAACTGTGAGTACCGTCTAGAGACCAGGAGAAGCCAAATTCCTCCTCAGCTAGTCAGTCCTCAAGATAGCAGAAGATAGTAAGCGCAGAAGATATAAATTCCTGCCACATTACAGAGCCACAAGCAGACGACTTATCCTGCAAAAGCTCCAGGCTCTGATAGAGCAGAAGATAGCTTCCTGCCACACATTGCCAATACCTGCTGGGACCCAAGACTATTGCTGTATCTCGCTTGGATTAAAGCTGCGACCAGTAAAGACGAGTTTGAACTTTACTAAAAGTCTGGATCTCAATTATTGCTGCAAATCCCTCAATTACTCCTACTAGCAACACACTAATTTTATTGCAAGTGAGCCAGGATCCAGGAGTCCAGCCGTACTCAGGTAGGAGACACCGTTGACACTATTGCCACTTCCATACAGAGACATTACACCACTCTGGCATTCCTAGCGTGAGGTACAACACCTTAAAGGGCCCTGCGACAGTACCCTGCGCATGCTGCAATTGGCGTCACAAAAAAAACTATAGACTTTTATACCCATATCCTGACCCACTGCATAATTTGGCGTCCGTGTAACTGCACCCACGGTCCAGCTCATTGTATATGTCTGTTCTGTAGCCCCGCAAAAAATATAGAGCATGTTCTATTCTTGTACATTTTGCGGTCAAGGATAGACATTGGTACAATGGATCCACAAAAAAAACATGCCAAAAGGATGTCATCCGTATTTTTTGTGGATCAGTGTTTTGCGGACCGCAAAACACATACGATCGCGTGAATGTAGCTGTCACGGAATGTGTACAGGTAACAAGGCAAAACAACATGCATAAATGACTCGCTGGATCCAAAAGCTAAGGAACAAAAGGGAGACCCTGTAGAAGACCTGGGACTTTCCCTGGCTGCTCAGCCTATGCATAGATCCGAATGGTGGAGGTATGCATATGCACGAACCTTGACTATATAACCCCTGAGCACCCTACAATAGTGAGGGGACACGACCTCCGGCTCCCTACACCAGACACGGAGGGAGTCAGGGTCACCTGGGATCCAGCAAACAGAAAATAACAGATAACAGTATAACACTTAACTTTGTAGAGGAGAGGAGAACCAGATGGGCATGCACACATACTCCAGGAAGAAATATAAGCCGCCCAGAAAAGCCTTCTGGGGAAGAATTTAAAGGGAAGCAATTAGTCCAACACATGACAGCTGAGAGAGACTAACGAGAGGAGGAGCTGAATACCACAACACAGAAACTCAAGGGGAAGGTTCTGAAAGGCCTCTGTCAGAGCTTCTCAGCTGTCTGGTTGTGACAGTACCCCTCCCTCTACGAGTGGACTCCGGACACTCAGAACCCACCTTCTCAGGATGGGACCTATGGAAAGCCCTGATGAGACGAGAGGCTTTAATGTCTGTCACTGGGACCCACATCCTCTCCTCAGGACCATACCCCTCCCAGTGAACAAGGTACTGAAGAGAACCGCGGACAAGACGAGAATCCACAATCCCAGAGACCTGAAATTCAAGATTCCCATCAACCATAATCGGAGGAGGAGGCAAAGGCGAGGGTACAATGGGTTGAACATAAGGTTTCAATAAGGACTTATGAAAAACATTATGGATCTTCCAAGTCTGAGGAAGATCAAGACGGTATGCAACAGGATTGATGACAGACAGGATTTTGTAAGGCCCAATAAACCTAGGACCCAACTTCCAGGAGGGAACCTTCAATTTGATATTCTTGGTAGACAACCACACCAGATCACCAACATTCAGGTCCGGACCAAGCACACGTCTCTTATCAGCCACACGCTTATATCTCTCACTCATGCTCTTTAGATTATCTTGAATCTTTTGCCAAATAGATGACAAAGACGAGGAGAATCTGTCCTCATCAGGTAAACCAGAAGACCCCTCTCCCGAGAAAGTCCCAAACTGTGGATGAAACCCATATGCACCAAAAAATGGTGACTTATCAGAGGACTCCTGACGACGTTTATTTAAAGCAAACTCAGCAAGGGACAAAAAAGAACACCAATCCTCTTGATTCTCTGCCACAAAACAACGCAGATATGTCTCCAGATTCTGATTGACGCGCTCTGTCTGGCCATTCGACTGCGGGTGGAAAGCAGAAGAGAATGACAACCGAACCCCCAAGCGAGAACAGAAAGCCTTCCAGAATCTGGAAACAAACTGCGTGCCCCTATCAGAAACTATGTCTGAAGGAATACCGTGCAATTTGACAATGTGATCAACAAATGCCTGCGCCAGCGTCTTAGCATTGGGCAAACCAGGAAAAGGGATGAAATGCACCATTTTGCTAAAACGGTCCACCACCACCAGAATCACAGTCTTCCCCGAGGAACGAGGCAGGTCCGTTATGAAGTCCATGGACAGATGTGTCCAAGGACGGGAAGGAATGGGTAAGGGAAGGAGAGGACCTGATGGCCGTGAATGAGGGACTTTGGCACGAGCGCAAGTCTCACAGGCTGCCACAAAACCCTCAACCGACTTACGAAGCGCAGGCCACCAGAATCTCCGAGCGATGAGATCCAGTGTGGCTCTTACCCCCGGGTGCCCAGCAAGGACCGTATCGTGGTGTTCTTTAAAAATCTTGTGTCTTAAAGCGAGAGGCACAAACAACCTCCCAGGAGGACAAAGATCAGGAGCCTCTGACTGGGCTGCCTGCACCTCTGCCTCCAATTCAGGAAAAAGAGCAGAGACCACCACACCTTCAGCCAAAATGGGACCCGGGTCTTCAAAATTCCCGCCTCCCGGAAAACAACGTGACAGGGCATCTGCCTTCACATTCTTAACTCCAGGGCGGAACGTGACAACAAAATTAAACCTAGAAAAGAACAACGACCATCTGGCCTGTCTCGGGTTCAGACGCTTGGCTGACTCCAAGTAGGCCAGATTTTTATGGTCAGTAAATACGGTAATAGGGTGTCTGGCTCCCTCTAGCCAATGGCGCCATTCCTCAAAAGCCAACTTGATGGCCAACAATTCCCTATCTCCCACATCGTAATTTCTCTCTGCGGAGGAGAGTTTTCTTGAGAAAAAGGCACACGGTCGCCAATTGGCAGGAGAGGAACCCTGAGACAAGACCGCCCCCACACCCACCTCAGAAGCATCAACCTCAACTATGAAGGGTAACGAAACATCAGGTTGCACCAAGATGGGAGCGGAAGCAAAACTCTCCTTGATATCAGAAAAAGCCTTACGCGCCTCTACTGACCAAGAAGAAAAATCTACCCCCTTTCTGGTCATATCAGTGAGTGGTTTAACAATAGAAGAATAATTCAAAATGAACTTCCTGTAATAATTGACAAAGCCCAAAAAACGCATCAGCGCCTTTTGATTCTCAGGAAGCTCCCACTCAAGCACAGCGCGGACCTTCTCGGGGTCCATGCGAAAACCAGAAGCGGAGAGAAGAAACCCCAGAAATTGAATTTCTGGAACCGCAAACACACATTTTTCCAGTTTCGCATATAATTTATTCTCCCGCAGAATGAGCAAGACCTGACGTAAATGTTCCTTATGAGTTTTGAAATCGGGAGAAAAAATCAAAATGTCATCCAAATACACCAATACAAATTTTCCCATCAAATGATAAAAAATGCTGTTCACGAAATGCTGAAAAACGGCTGGGGCATTCATCAAACCAAAAGGCATAACCAAGTTTTCAAAATGGCCCTCAGGGGTATTGAAGGCCGTCTTCCATTCGTCCCCTTCTCTGACCCTGACCAGGTTGTATGCCCCTCTTAAATCTAATTTGGAAAATACTTTAGCCCCAACAACCTGGTTAAACAGGTCCGGGATCAGAGGAAGCGGATAAGGGTCACGAATTGTGATACTGTTCAGCTCCCTGAAATCCAGACAAGGTCTTAAAGAACCATCTTTTTTCTTAACAAAGAAAAAACCAGCGGCAACAGGTGACTTCGAGGGTCGTATGTGTCCTTTTCTCAGACTCTCAGAGATATAAGCACGCATAGCGATCCTCTCAGGTTGGGAAAGATTGTATAAACGAGATTTAGGCAGCTTGGCATCTGGGATGAGATTAATAGGGCAATCGTACTCCCTGTGCGGGGGCAAATCCTGAACTCCACTCTCAGAGAAGACATCCGAAAATTCAGAGAGAAAAGATGGTACAGTCTTAGAAGCAACCTCAGAAACAGATGTCATGAGGCAATTCTCTCTGCAAAAGTCACTCCAACCATTTATTTGCTTCGCTTGCCAATCAATGGTGGGGTTATGCTTAGTGAGCCAGGGCAGCCCCAACACCAGAGGGGTGGGCAAACCGCTAAGGACGAAACATGACACATCCTCAACATGAGCATCACTCACAATTAAACGGATATTGTGAACAATGCCCTTTAATGATTTCTGAGAAAGTGGAGCGGAATCGATAGCAAAAACAGGAATATCCTTTCTCAAAGCGCACACCTGGAAACCATGAGTTATCGCAAATTGATTATCAATGAGATTGACCGCTGCTCCACTATCCACAAAAATCTCACAAAAAATGTTCTTGCTCTCTAGCGCCACCCTAGCCGGCAGGACAAAACGGGAACTACAAGCAAACGGAAAACCTTCAATTTCCGCCTCAACCCTGCCAATAGTAACAGACGGAACATTCTTCAAAGATTTTTTCCTCTTTGTTTCTTTATTATACCCAGAGAACTGCCTGAATCTCCTAGAGGGACAAATGATTAATACCTCCACAACAAAAACAAACCGTCCCATGCGGGCTGAATCTTCTATTGTCAGAAGCAATCAACCCCAGCTGCATGGGCTCCTGCTCAGAAGGGGCTGACGGCGACTGAGACCCCTGCGCACAGAATGGGACCGCTGCACTGTCCTGGGACTGCGTATGACAGGAAGGAGACATCTCTCCTCTCTCTCTAAGACGCCTGTCAATACGAACGGCCTGAGACATAGCAGAGTCCAAAGAAATAGGCCTTTCATGAAAGGCAAATGCATCTTTCAATCCCTCTGAAAGACCATGGCAAAATTGACTTCGGAGTGCAGCATCATTCCAACCAGTATCAGCTGCCCATCTCCGAAATTCTGAGCAGTATATTTCTGCGGATTGTTTACCCTGGCATAGGAGACGTAGTCTAGACTCCGCCAGAGCAATACGATCCGGATCATCATATATCTGACCCAGGGCTAAAAAGAATTCATCCACTGAACGGAGAGGCCGTGCCCCCTCCGGCAGCGAAAAGGCCCAGGACTGAGCGTTACCTCTGAGCAGCGATATAATGATCCCCACCCTCCGTTCCTCATCTCCAGAGGAAAGGGGAAGAAGGCGAAAATGGAGTTTGCAAGCCTCTCTAAAACGCACAAAATTCTCACTACCCCCGGAGAACGTATCCGGGAGCGAGATCTTAGGCTCAGAACAAGCTCCATGAACGCAAGCTGAACCGGTCACTTGAAGCTGAGAAAAAGTCTTACGGAGGTCAGCTACCTCCAATGAAAGACCCTGGAAGCGTTCAGCCAAAAGTGAAATCGGATCCATGCTTAAGACGGTTTTGGCGGCTTATAATGTCACGGAATGTGTACAGGTAACAAGGCATAACAACATGCATACATGACTCACTGGATCCAAAAGCTAAGGAACAAAAGGGAGACCCCTGTAGAAGACCTGGCACTTTCCCTGGCTGCTCAGCCTATGCATAGATCCGAATGGTGGAGGTATGCATATCCACGTACCTTGACTATATAACCCCTGAGCACCCTACAATAGTGAGGGGACACAACCTCCGGCTCCCTACACCAGACACGGAGGGAGTCAGGGTCACCTGGGATCCAGCAAACAGAAAATAACAGATAACAGTATAACACTTAACTTTGTAGAGGAGAGGAGAACCAGATGGGCATGCACACATACTCCAGGAAGAAATATAAGCCGCCCAGAAAAGCCTTCTGGGGAAGAATTTAAAGGGAAGCAATTAGTCCAACACATGACAGCTGAGAGAGGCTACCGAGAGGAGGAGCTGAATACCACAACACAGAAACTCAAGGGGGAGGTTCTGAAAGGCCTCTGTCAGAGCTTCTCAGCTGTCTGGTTGTGACAGTAGCCTAAGGATACTAAATCCTAGTGAGCAGAGGGACCAGACAGGGCGCTAGTTCACGAGGGACGTCGCAGGGTAAGGGCTCATGCACATTACTGTATTTTTTTTCCATTTCCGTTCCCTGTTTTTACAGGTCAGTATGCAGAACCATTCACTTCAATAGGGCTTAAAAAAAATTCAAATGACTCTGTGTGTATTCTGTGTCTGTATGGCCACATGAACACGTCCTATTCTTGTCCATTTTGCGGACAAGGACAGGCATTGTTACAATATATCCACAAAAAAAACATATGCAACACAGACGTTACATGGAGGTTGTGAGGAATATGTGGAGTTATGATTTAATTCCTGCCATTTGCTCCAGGAGTGGGCAGTGGAGATCACGCTCCACAGGGTGAGCCTGCTTCAAAGTGTGGCCACATGTTTACCTTTTACACCCCACTCAGCCACGCTGGCAACTCAATTTTTTTGGCAGGATGAATGCTGGTGGTGGGGGAGTGGGGGCTAAGTTGCTCAACAGAACAAAAAGAACTACCTAGACATCATGGAACCGGGAGTTCATAAGAAAGACGGACATGCTCCTAGTTGTCGTTTGCGGGTAGGGTGCAAGGAAGGGGAGATATGGAGAACTCCCTGTAGGAACCAAATGACGGTGCCATGTTTCGTCTCCAATTGTAGCCGGAACCCAGCTGGATCCGTTGCTGCCAGAACCATCTCCCTATGATTTTCCAGTGAGGAGCTATGATCCATAATGGGTTTTTGGATTCTTAGCTGCCTCACCAGAGCAAGGGGAAGTGGGGTCCTTCTTGGGGGGAGGGAGGGGAGTGACCAACTACAGGTGAAAAGGCCCACGCAGGCCACAGGCCAGGGTCTTTCTCTGAAGGGGTCATATCGTATAATGTGTTTGGAGGGACCGTGGACAGCCTGCTGATGTCACTGATCCGGTGTGGTTATAGCATTCATCATCATAACCAAAAGGACTACTCATCTACCCGGTAACTGATATTTGAGGAAGTTGTGGCAGACTACCGGGCTGGCAGGGCTCTGTTCACTGGGGCAGTGAAAGGACCCTCTCAGCTGGTCAGGGTTGTGAGAGAGTGTGGAGTCCCGCCGGAAGTAGCATGGACCACCCTCTCTCACTCCCCGTGCCTTCTTGTGCCCGTGCGGAAAGGAGGTGTCTGTGTAAACTGTGCCAAGCTGGTTCTCTGCTCCTTCTCTGCACCTGGACATACAGTCGCTGTCATCTTCTACTGAAGCCCCTGCAGATCCCACACTCTAAATCCTCAGTCTAATAACAGAGGATGTGATGTCATGCGTTCCAGCGTGGAATGCGCTCCATGAACATCCATCAGGCACTCTCTCTTCAGTTCAGTCTGTGGCTTTCCCCATATTTTTGAACTTTATGATTATCAATAGGGAATATAAAGCTAGGGAGCACATTGTTCATTATCCCCTGAGGAAGCGAGATGTGAAACGCGCGTTGGGGTCTGAGCCTAATGAACTAGGTTTTGTATGCATTGCACTAGGCACTTTAAATATTATTCATTGTAGGAGACCTAAGTGATATTAATTAGTCTTATTCCCTAATCAGTTCTGTATTCTATGCTCTGCACTGGGCACTTTTTGAATATCCGGTTATGTAATCTGTGGGGAATTGGATCGTGCACAGGGTGTAGCATTGGTCTGCACCTACTTCATAGATGGGCTCTCCTTTTGGTGTGTTACACGTCCATTGTGGTTCTATTCGTTCGTATATGTACGGCGCTGATACTGACTTTTTAATATTATTTGACAATAATAGGACATGTTCTATCTTTGAAAGGAATGGAAATACGAAGGCATACGGAGTACTTTCCGTTTTTTTAGCGGCTCCATTGAAATGAATGGTTCCGTATATGGTCCGTATACGGAACGCAAAAATTGGAACGTAAACGGGGAAAAAAAACGTTTGTGTGCAAGAGGCCTTAACCTGAGATCTGGTAACTGTGTGGCTGTAGGGCTATACAGAGCGCATTGTCATGTCCGTGAATTCAGGCTGAGATGTGTGCTTTAGGCCACATGCACACGAACATTGTTTTTTGCTGTCTGCAAATCGCAGATCCGTGTTTCCGTTTTTTTGTGTTCACATCTGTTCCGTACATCCGCAAATTATGTAGGTTGTGTTTCCGTGTGCCTTCTGTTTTTTTGGGCGGTCCGCAAAAAAAACTGAAAGGTGTAATATTGAAATTTAAATATGCCCACCCAGGATACAGGTATATACGCTGGTCATCGGAGTGTTTGGTGGCCATTTTCTGCAGACTTTCCAGGCTACAGAGTGTTGTTTGATTCCTTGGCTTTCAGTTCATTGGATTTGTGCGTTTTTTGTCTTGGTTTGACCATGGAAGATGACTCGGAGGATGAGGCCATAGTGTACTGGCTTTATACTAGGCGACGCGGACAGCAGAGGAGACTTTGGGTCCATCCTATTATTTCCCAACGGTACACGAAAGGCCACTTCCATACCCTCTACACTGATCTTCGTCAGCATTCTGAAACGTTCTGGGCGTTCTGTCGGATGTCTACCTTTGATCGCCTGCTGTCGTCTCCACATACTGTCCTTACCTTCATGGACACCAATATGAGGCTCAGCATTTCTCCAGAGGAAAGGCTCATCGTCACACTGAGGTCAGTAATATGCTATTTTATTGCTACCGGTAATGTATAGGGCTTACGCTACACATGTGGTAATGTAAACTGAACTTTCTATTCTTTGTCCTTTATTTATTAGTGCTAGCTTTCATTTCTATAGTTAGTAATTGTAATAGGCCAATGAGATGTTTGTTTGGCTTGTTATACTTTTTCAGTATGCAATAAACCCCTATTATTATTTTATTTGTTTTTTCCACAGATTCTTGGCTACTGGGAACTCATTTGCATCCCTGCATTTTGAGTTTCCTTTGGGAACCTCAACCATATCTCGGATTGTGCATCATACCTCTGAGAGGCGGTAATGCCACAGCCCAAGGCGGAAGATTGGGTTCGGATCGCTGACGGCTTCAATGAATGTGCGCAGTTTCCGAACTGCATTGGAGCACTGGATGGCAAGCCCATTCGTGTTAAGAAGCCGCCTCACTCTGGCAGACGATACTTCAATTATAAACAATATCTTTCGGTAGTACTTTTGGCTTTGGATGATAGCAACTACCGGTTTATAATGGTTGATATTGGGGCCTATGGAAGCACTTCAGATGCTCGCATCTTTAGTGCTTCTAGATTGAGTGAGCGGCTTTGTGTCAACCAGCTTGCCCTGCCCGAGCCCAGAAGACTGCCCGCCCGGATATGCAGGTCCGCCAGGCTCCATTTGTCATCGTGGCTGATGTAGGGTTTGCATTGACTCCCCATGTTATGCCGCCCTTCCCCAGACGCAGTTTGGATTTTAGGAGGCGTATTTTCAACTACCAGTTGACTCGTGCCCGTCGGTATGTTGAGTGCGCTTTTGGCATACTCTGCAGCAAGTGGCGGGTATTTGATTCATCCATACAGATGGATCCGGAGAATGCTACCCTGGTGATTCAAGCTTGTGTTGTTCTACACAACTTCACCAGGATGCACAACCCTTTCTCTGCTGTTGACCAGAACCAATTTCCTACATCATCAGGTGTGGGTTTGGATCTCACCCTGCATAGACGACCTGGTACTGCAGGCATTGCAGTTCGGGAAATGTATGCAGACTATTTCAGCAGCCCAGAGGGGGCCGTGCCATGGCAGTTGGACGCTATTCGTGGTGGGGTTTGCTATCTTCTGGCCTTGGTAGTATTTTTTTTTATAGATAGCTTCTGGAATTTATGTTGTAGTTGAGTGTAGGGACTCACAAGATAATGAGGACCCTTGACAAGGGGTGGTGGACTGAGGCTTTTTGGCCTTAAAAACATAACTAAATTCTGCTTTAAATTACTACAGATGCAGTTCAAACTGTACTTAGTAATACATCATTATATATATTTTCAATCTTGGCCAAAAAAACATTCAAATACCTCATTGAAATAAGAATTATTTTATGAAGTATGAGAATTATTAAATTAATATGACTTGGTATATTGTGTGTGTCTATCTTTTATGTAAAAATGGATATAAATGATTACATAATTGATTTTACAAGCAAGATCAACAGCCAAGTGATTTTAACATAGGTTCTTTACTTATACAATAAAACTCAAAAGTGCAAAAAATAGACAAACCATATCTGAAATTTTTTCAAATACCTGAATAATGTTACAAATGCAAATATTCTTACAAATTTAACAAATTCCTCGTAAATGAGGTTGGTCCATAAGAGGATCCCTGCTGAATATTCCCCTGGTCCGGGGCCACTGGTGTGTAATGGCCCTGGAAAGTGGGTTGTGAAAAGGGAGGGGGGGGGTGTTTTGGCCCATGTTAAAACGTTGTTGTGGTACAGAAGGCCCTCTGACTGGTGGCTGGCAAGGTGGAAGGGGGGGGGGGGATTTGACTGGGGCCCAAAATAACCTGGCGTCGCAGGGTATCAATTAATGAATGTATGTCCCCTCGGTAAGGGGAGGCATAAATTTTTTTTGCAATAATAGTGCTGCATCTCCCCCATCTAAGGTGAGCCTGCACAGAATCAAGAAGGATTTCAAATGTTCACCAGGAAAAAAATGTAACACATCACATAAAACACAAATTGGCGTACTGTTGCCTGGAATATTGTTCAAATAGTCAAAGAACATTATGTGGGTTCATGGGTCTTTAGAGCTGTCAGAGATTAAGAAATGTAATAACATTCGTGAGCTAACCAAATGTGGAGATTCCGGCAGTCTGTATATATAAAGGGATAGGGCCAAAAAAAGATTGCCTGACATATATACTTTGATAAACCAGACGGCTTGGAAGCCAACATTAAAATTACCTGGCAACCATCAAGTACAAGTGAGCGCTAAACCACACTGTGCATCCTCAGATGGGTAGGCCACAGCCATCATAGATTTCATACCACATCCGGATGAAAGGTCTTTACATAGACTAGGGGTGCTTAACCTGCTTACCTCCAGCTGTTGTAAAACTACAACTCCCACAATGACCTCCTGTAGACTGATAGCTGTAGCCTGTCCAGGCATGGTGGGAGTTGTAGTTTAGCTACATCTGGAGGTCCGCAGGTTGCCCCATCCCTGAAATGGCCAAATAGTGGCCAATTACCAACAGTTACAAAGATGCTTTAGGATTGATGATCAAAACTTACGGCCTTAACCCTTTAAGGACTCGGCCCTATTTCACCAGGCAAATCTGATCAGTGTCACTTTAAGTGCTGATAACTTTAAAACGCTTTGAGTTATCCAAGCCATTCTGAGATTGTTTTTTCTTCACATATTGTACTTCATGACACTGGTAAAATGAAGTAAAAAAAAATCTTTTTTATTTATAAAAAAAAATACCAAATTTACAATTTTTTTTAAAAAAAATGCAAATTTCTACTTCTATAATACTTAGTAATACCTCCAAAAATAGTCATTACTTTACATTCCCCATATTTCTACTTCATGTTTGGATCATTTTGGGAATGATATTTTATTTTTTGGGGATGTTACAAGGCTTAGAAGTTTAGAAGCAAATCTTAAAATTTTTCTGACATTTTCAAAAACAAAATTTTTAGGGACCAGTTCAGGTCTGAAGTCACTTTGCGAGGCTTACATAATAGAAACCACCCCAAAATGACCCCATTCTATAAACTACACCCCTCAAGGTAGTCAAAACTGATTTTACAAACTTTGTTAACCCTTTAGGTGTTCCACAATAATTAATGGAAAATAGAGATACAATTTCAAAATTTCACTTTTTTGGCAGATTTTCCATTTTAATAATTTTTTTCCATTTACAAAGCAAGGGTTAACAGCCAAACCAAACTCAATATTTATGGCCCTGATTCTGTGGTTTACAGAAACACCCCATATGTGGTCGTAAACTACTGTACGTGCACACGGCAGGGCGCAGAAGGAAAGGTGCGCCATACGGTTTTTGGAAGGCAGATTTTGCTTGACTGTTTTTTTTTACACCATGTCCCATTTGAAGCCCCCCTGATGCACCCCTAGAGTAGAAACTCCATAAAAGTGGCCCCATCTAAGAAACTACACCCCTCAAGGTATTCAAAACTGATTTTACAAACGCCGTTAACCCTTTAGGTGTTCCACAAGAATTAATGGAAAATAGAGATACAATTTCCAAATTTCACGTTTTTGGCAGATTTTCAATTTTAATAATTTTTTACAGTTACAAAGCAAGGGTTAACAGCCAAACCAAACTCAATATTTATGGCCCTGATTCTGTAGTTAACAGAAACACCCCATATGTGGTCGTAAACCGCTGTATGGGCACACGGCAGGGCGCAGAAGGAAAGGAATGCCATACGGTTTTTGGAAGGCAGATTTTGCTGGACTGTTTTTTTTTACACCATGTCCCATTTGAAGCCCCCTGAAGACCCCTAGAGTAGAAACTCCAAAAAAGTGGCCCCATTTTAGAAACTACGGGATAGGGTGGCAGTATTGTTGGTACTAGTTTAGGGTACATATGATTTTTGGTTGCTCTATATTAGGGCTGTTTCACACGAGCGGATGCCGTGCGTGGCATCCGCTCCGTGAATGACAGCCAAGACCCGATGTAGACTGCAGAGGCACGGAGCAGTAACATGACTGATAATGCTCTGTGCCTCTCTGTGATCTCTTTACTACTAAATCACAGTGAGCTAAAGTTGTCATTGTGATTTCGTGTGAAACAGCCCTTACACTTTTTGTGAGGCAAGATAACAAGAAATAGCTGTTTTGGCACCGTTTTTATTTTTTGTTATTTACAACACTCATCTGACAGGTTAGATCATGTGATATTTTTATAGACCAGGTTGTCACGGATGCAGCGATACCTAATATGTATACTTTTTTTATTTATGTAAGTTTTACACAATGATTTCTTTTTTGAAGCACAAAAAATGATGTTTTAGCAAAAAAAATGATGTTTTAGTGTTTCCATAGTCTGAGAGCCATAATTTTTTCAGTTTTTGGGCGATTACCTTGGGTAGGGTATGATTTTTGCGGGATGAGATGACGGTTTTATTGGCACTATTTTGGGGTGTGTGTGACTTTTTGATCGCTTGCTATTACACTTTTTGTGATGTAAGGTGACAAAAAATGTTTTATTTAGCACAGTTTTTATTTGAAATTTTTTACGGTATTCATCTGAGGGGTTAGGTCATGTTATATTTTTATAGAGCCAGTTAATACGGACCCGGCGATACCTAATATGTATACTTTTTTTTATTTATGTAAGTTTTACACAATAATATCACTTTTGAAACAAAAAAAAAATCATGTTTTAGTGTCTCCATAGTCTGAGAGCTATAGTTTTTTTTAGTTTGTGGGCGATTATCTTAGGTAGGGTCTCATTTTTTGCGGGATGAGATGATGGTTTGATTGGCACTATTTTGGGGTGCATATGACTTTTTGATCGCTTGCTATTACACTTTTTGTGATGTAAGGTGACAAAAAATGGTTTATTTCGCACAGTTTTTATTAGTTATTTTTTACGGTGTTCATCTGTTAGGTCATGTGATATTTTTATAGAGCCGGTCGATACGAACGCTGCGATACCAAATATGTCTACTTTATTTTTATTTATGTAAGTTTTACACAATAATAACTTTTTTAAAACAAAAAAAATTATGTTTTAGTGTCTCCTTATTCTGAGCCTTATTTTTTTTTAATTTTTTGCGCGATTGTCTCAGGTAGGGGCTCATTTTTTGTGGGATGAGGTGACGGTTAGATTGGTACTATTTTGGTGGGCAAACGCCTTTTTGATCGCTTGCTGTTGTACTTTTTGTGATGTAAGGTGACAAAAAAAATGGTTTATTTAGCATAATTTTTATTTTTTACAATTTTCTTTACTTTATTTGGGGAAAATGACGTTTTTGTTTATTTTTTAATTTTTTTTTTGTCCCACTTTGGGACTTGAACTTTTGGGGGTCTAATCCTTTACAATGCATTACAATACTTCTGTATTGGAATGCATTGGCTGTGTAATACAGTGTGTATTACTCATACAGCTTCCGGCCTGTGAGATCCAGGGGCTGGATCTCACAGGCTCTTCACCGGAAGGCAGCGCGATGCCACTGCCGACCACCGCCGCCGCACCAGGTAAAAGCCGCAAACCGCAGGTCTGAATTGACCTGCGGTTTGCGACGATCGCCGACACGGGGGGGTCACGGGACCCCCCCCCAGCGCATTTAGCCGTGGTGCCTGCTCAATGATTTCAGCAGGCACCGTGTTCCGATCACCGCCCGCCGGGCGGCGGTGATCGGAACTATAGATGACGTACCAGTACATCATGGGTCCTTAAGGACTCGGGACCCATTCCGTACTGGTACGTCATGGGTCCTTAAGGACTTGGGACCCATGCCGTACTGGTATGTCATGGGTCCCTAAGGGGTTAAATCCATCACTGGTCTAAGGAACCTCAATTGTTGGGTATACAAATAGGGCCTTTTACGTGACCCCCCTTCACCACTGCGGCCCTTCTCTGTAAGTTCACGGCGGAACTGGTCTCGACAACTGTTCCACCTTGTCTTGTTTTTTTTGACTGTGGAAACATAAAACATTAAAAACAATACATTAGATAAGTTGTGTGTAGTGTGTAAAAATACTAATACACATTCAAAGAAACATCTTCTGATGACCTTAAAATGAAATAGCTTTAAATACATGCTAAAAAGGGGATAATAGATAGTACATAGTCCAGTAGGGCATAGCTCCATAACAGGCCGCAGCCTACATATCGGCCTGTGCCGGCAACTGTAACTACATGGGTCAGGCATGTCCCAGTCTGAGTTAGGCCTGGGGCAGGGATTAATATTGTGGCCGCTTACACTGTCGCCTCACCAGGCCGAACTCCCCAGCAGCAAAACAATGTCCTTTACAACATGTTGGGCCGGGTCTCTGAAAACATACATTAACATGAAATGCCTATGAAAAAACACCCCAGAGCAATGTCGGACAGTATATTGTGGTACTGATGTGGACCAATAGATACTAATGTGCACCACATGGATGAAGGAGGTGAATATTGTGAATAGGCCTTTAGCAATATAATAATATGTTTGGAAAGGGGACAGATGTCTTAATATCAATTCTAACAGGCCGACATATGTACAAAACTGTAAAAGGACGCACTCTGTGTTCACATCACTACCGTGTGCTGGAGCAAAGGTGAAATGCATTAAAAACACAATGAATGACAAACATGCACAGGGAAAAACAGAAGTATGTCCACAAAAGGGACAATAATATTAACTCATGTGATTCCTAAGTAATTATGGAGGACACAAGGGCAGGGACACCAAACCACATAGCTTGCACGAACCTGAATCCGCACGACCTCTGCTGTCTGCTCGGTCCCATTCTCCCGGCTTCATCCTTCTTGCTACTTTCTCACAGGGCGCATCTTTTTTTAGTTTGTCATGATACATATTTGTCCTGGTGTCCCAAAGCTCTGGGCATTCCTGGACAAGCGTTATACGTTTTTCAACATCCCCGCGGGGCATTTTGACAGCAGCACTTGGCAAACACTTCTGAAGCTGGATAGTATTTACAAACTGTCCAGCCAAAACCAGTTTCAACTTCCTCTACAAGTTCAGGCCTGGTGGGGTTTCATAGCAACCATCCTCAAAAAATGCGGATGCGGACGACATACGGATTGTTTCCGTTGGTCATCCGCATTTTTTGCGGACCCATTGACTTCAATGGGTCCGCAAAGCATTTATTGCGGACAAGCATTCCTCTTTTCGCGGAAGGGAATCACGGACAGCGGATGTGGAAAACAAACGGTTGACTACACCACATTTGCCACGGCTCCATAGAAATTAAAGGGTACTCATCCTATCCACAAAAAAAATAACATGTCCTATTCTTGTCCGTTTTAGGCATTGTTACAATGGATCCACAAAAAAAAACGGATGGCATACAGATGTTATCCTTTTTTTTTTGCGGACTGCAAAACACATACGTTCCTGAGCATGTAGCCTTAAGATAAGAGAATTCACACATGAGAGAAGCCATATTCATGTTAAGAATGTGGGAAATGTTTTAGTACTAAAGACAGACTGAACATTCATCAGATAAGGCTACTTTTACACTTGCGGCAGAGTGATCCGGCAAGCAGTTCTGTCGCCGGAACTGCCTGCTGGATCCGGCAAAACGTATGCAACTGATGGCATTTGTAAGACTGATCAGGATCCTGATCAGTCTGAAAAATGGCTGATCAGTTAGAAAAATGCATTGCAATACCGGATCCATCTTTTCGGTGTCATCTGGAAAAACGGATCCGACATTTATTTTTGTCACCTTTCTTTCGGTCTGCGCATGCACAGACTGGAAGGACTGATCCCGTATTCTGGTATTGATACAGTTCTATGGAAAAAATGCCGGATCCGGCATTCAGGCAAGTGTTTCGTTTGTTTGGCCGGAGATAAAACCGTAGCATGCTGTGGTTTTATCTCTGTCCTGATCAGTCAAAAAGACTGAACTGAAGATATCCTGATGCATCCTGAATGGATTACTCTCCATTCAGAATGCATGGGGATATGCCTGATCAGTTCTTTTCCGGTATAGAGCCCCTGTGACGGAACTCTATGCCGGAAAAGAAAAACGCTAGTGTGAAAGTACCCTAAGTCACACAAGAAAGAAGCTGTATTCATGTTCAAAATGTGGGACATATTTTACAAAAAATTCACACCTTGTTAGGGTACTTTCACACTAGCGTTTTTCTTTTCCGGTATTGAGTTCCGTCCTAGGGGCTCAATACTGGAAAAGAACTGATCAGTTTTATCCTAATGCATTCTGAATAGAGAGCAATCAGTTCAGTATGCATCAGGATGTCATCAGTTCAGTCACTGAATGGCGTTTTGGACGGAGGAAATACCGTGGCATGCTGCGGTATTATCTTCATCCAAAATTCCGAATTAGTTGCCTTAATTTACATTGAAATGTATTAGTGGCGGATCCGGCATTAAAAATACAGCAATGCCGCATCCATCCTTCTGGTCTGCGCATTAAAATGTGCAAAAAATATATAACGGATACCTTTCTCCGGATGACATCCGGAGAGACGGATCCGTTCTTGCAATGCATTTGTAAGACGGATCCACAAATGATGTCCGTTTTCATGCAGATTGCCTGATCCGGCAGGCAGTTCCGGCGACAGAACTGCTTGCCGGATCACTCTGCCGCAAGTGTTGCGTGTGCAAGTAGCCTTAAACATGAGAGAAGCCACATTCATGTTCAGAATGTGGGAAATGTTTTATAGATAAGTCAAGTCTTGTTGTACATGATAGAAGTCACACAGGAGAGAAACCATATTCATGTTCAGAATGTGGGAACTGTTTTACATATAAATCACATCTTGTTGAACATAGGAGAAGTCACACAGGAGAAAAGCTATACTCATGTTCAGAATGTGGGAAATGTTTTATAGATAAGTCAAGTCTTGTTGTACATGATAGAAGTCACACAGAAATGAAACCATATTCATGTTCAGAATGTGGGAAATGTTTTACAAAAGCGATCACATCTTGTTAGACCTCATGTTACACATGAGAGAAGTCACACAGGAGAAAAGCCATTTTGATATTTTATATGTTGAAAATGTTTTGTAAGAAGAAACTAAAAGTCTAAAACTCAACAGATCAGGAGAAGCGATAATGTTTTTTAGATTTGGCAAATGCGATACGAGCAAAAAAGAATTTTAAACCCATCTTATTCACTGAAGTTAAGTTTTGGGCTATATGGCAACATGTATCACATTACTGCAAGTCTCAGAACAGTCTCACAACTTGTCTGCAACTTGCTGTCATGCAGCTATTTTAGAGCTGAGATTTGGCAGTAGAAATACCTGCCAAACTGCACAAGTTGTAGTTGACGATGACTTGCATTGTGTTCTATCATGGGAAAGTCACATATGACCTGCAACCAAGAAGAATCCAAGTGTTGAAATTTATGTGACTGTCATGACATGTAGCGTGTCACGTTGTGAACCCATTGACAGTCATTATATGTAGCGTCACAATGCAACATATCATCTGATGTCACCGTGCATCTCCAGCTTAAAAGCCAATAAGAATATTTATTTTTTGGGTGGCATTATCCTGGATCAGCCAAACAACTACATTATATTTCTTGGAAGAGAAGAAGAGCCTTGTTTACTTCCAGAGCAGTGAAGATAGATTGTCCCCATGAACCTTGCTTCTTATCACTGTATTCACACCTCCACCCACACTGCGGGAGAGTCCAGAGTGACATGGGGAGAAGTAACGACGCTCCATGTAATAGTTTTGTAATGTATGTGGACATATTCAGATTTTATCTTCATCCAAACAGTATTTACAGATAAAATAAACTCTTCTATTTGCTCCATGACAGCGTCACCATTGTCACTGACAGACATTGTCTTCTTGGCTCATATTATACTTTCTCCTAGCGCTGTGACCTTCATTGCTCCTCCAGACTAACCCTCCTGTGCGGAGACAGTGATATTGGTGGCATGATGACTATTTCACTGATTTATCTGACCGGGTGATCTGTGATAATTAACCCCATATGTACATTCCTGCCGTTTAATGGTAAACCTATCTAGATACTGGAGCTGAGTGATATATCGGTGGTGGAAATCGCTGGTGATGTCACATCTGTTAATTAACCCCTGAACAATGACAACATGACTTCAGTGACCAAGTGATGCTCATATATGTGTTTCATATGTATCCTCCCTCCATCTTTATTACTTGCAGAACATGAATGGAGGCAGATGTTGAATTCTGTAGGTACTGTATCCAGCTCACTTATACTGCCTCAGATGGATCTGGATAGATTGGAGGCTTGGGCAGAGAAGTGGCAAATGAGGTTTACCACATTGTCCAGTGAATGCAGTATAGAATACTAACCACTACATATTAGGCCGTCCACAATCTGTCCCCTTCAGTGGCATGCCTAGGGTATTTGGCACCCGGGGTAGGTACTTTCTCTGGCACCCCCCTTTCCCCCCTCCGAAACCATAAGAAACTTTATTTTTACATTTAAATATACCGAAATATTTATTTTGTTTGAGTTTGAAAAAAAAAAAATATTGCTAGTAAACAGAAAATTGATGGTAAATGAAAACATAAAGGCAATCTGTCAGCATGAAAATACAATGTAAGCTCGGTATTACACATTTTGTGAGGGAAGGTAAAGAAAAAACTGCTGTTTTTGCACAGCTTTTATATATTTTTTTACAGGTTCACCTGACGGGGTGGATCATGTTATATTTTTGTAGAGCGGGCTGGAGTTTTCACTGGTGCCAATGCACCCCGCCCTGATAGCAGGGGCTCAGCTGTCAGTGACAGCCGGACCCCTGCCGCTGATCGGACGGGCACAGCTTCTGCACCTGCCCGATCAGCCCACCATACCCGTACAGCGCTGGGACTCAAGTCACGTCCTGCAGCGCCGTACCGGTATCCTATAGGTTAATAAGCCTGGTCCTTTCCCATCCGTATTTGGGCCCCTTGTAAATTTCTGCCCTGGCGCCGGCTGTGACTCCTCAACACCGCTCCCCCCACCCCCCTGAAAATTCAAGACAGCAAGGCCCTTAAAGGATAACTGTCATATTTTTTAAATTTTGTTAGTTTATTAGAGCTCGGCATGTATACCTGAGTCAGTCTGTCAATGATTGCCAAAGATGTGTACTTACCTTATAATAACAGCTTTCATTAATGTCTCCTGTCCCTTTCCACTGCTCTCTTAAAAGAATGTTGCTTTGGCTCATCTGTCTCCGGCTAGGAAGACAGAGGGGCGGTCCTTCACACTGCATGCCTGCATTAGACTTCAGAGGGAGGAGGCGTGTCTCTCAGTAATCCAATCTGATTGGCTGACAGGAAGCTGCTGGCTACAGCAAGTTTGTATGTGACCTAAGGGAATGCAGTTTTGGCCTCAGAGAATTGGCAGAGGAGCCATCTTGAGAAGATCCTCATAGTGTAGGATTCAAAACAGCCGTAACTAAGGGGAAAACTTAAGGAAAACAGTGGTAAGTGAAGAAACTAAAGATTGCTTTATGCATAATGCTGCTGCAGCAGTAACATATGCTAAAATGGATTTTTTTTATGACAGTTATCCTTTAACTGAAAAAATATCTCTCTAGTCTGTCTAGTCTGCTGCCTCTTGCCTGCACACTGTTCTGCCACAGTGCCACTGTCTGCACCACTCCTAACTGCCACACACCACAGTGCCACTGTCTGCACCACTCCTAACTGCCACACACCACAGTGCCACTGTCTGCACCACTTCTAACTGAATGATATTTTAAAAGAGCATCATTCCAAATATTTCCATGATACTATATTTGTAGGCCAGACTAAAGAAATAAAAAATGGCCAGCAAAGTCAAATCGGGGATACTCACGAACCCCCTACCAAAACCAACAAACACGATCAGGGGACCAATCATATGTACCCGTGGCGTGTTCTTCCTCCTCCTCTTCAATACCATCTGGCTCTCAAATTCCAGTGTCAACCCAGAACACTTTTTTAGAAATGACAAGTGGGGGAAATCAGTTCCCATATCAATTAAGAGACAGGGAACCAATCCCCTCACAACGAGGAAACCGGATGAAATAACCCCCTCCCAGAACCAAGTCATTAACCTTACGGACAAACCACTAACAGAACGGGAGAAGAGTATCCTGAGTAGGGGCCTCTCTTTTGTTCCTGCCACAAACTTTGATTCTTTTGAGTGGATTAAAGATATCAATCTTTTTGTCCGTAAGCTTAAATGGCGTAAGTTCTTTAAAACTCATGATGAGGAGGAGTGTAAGAAACTAGGTATCGTCAGATCGGATCTAGAGGGGTTACGGATCCTCAGCTCCCTATTAGATGACAATGAAACAACTCGTGGCCTAGGTCCTTTTACCGACTTAAAACGAAAGAGTAAAAAAACACCACCCCCCAGGATACTCTAGTTATAGATTTATTTTGTAAACTGGTGACTGACCAATTGACCAAATTAGAGAGATCACAGAGTACTAGAATCAGCAATTTGAGTAAGGATGAGATACAGGCCCTTATAAAGTTGGAAAAAGACCCTAGTATCATACTCAAACCATCTGATAAAGGTGGAAATGTGGTTGTAATGGATCATAAAACATATCGGGATATGTGTCTGTGTCTATTAAATGATATCACATGTTATGCTATCTTACCAGCAAATCCCACGACTAAATTTAACATGGAATTAGAGACCATACTGATTCAGGCACTCGATGATAAATTAATATCAAAGGACAAAATGGGCTATATGTTATCCATCCATCCTCAAATTCCAACCATTTATGCGCTCCCCAAGATCCAAAAGGGTTATCCACCACTAAAAGGACGACCAATCGTCTCTGGTATAGATTTCATTACGTATGGTGTCAGCTCCTACATTGACAGAATTCTGAGACCCTTTGTCCTCTCTCTGCCGTCCCATATTCGAGATACCACAGACTTACTACTCAAAATTGAGAATGTCGAAGTTGCAGATACCATCTACTTGGCATCTATTGATGTAGAGGCTTTATATACCAGCATTCCCCACCATTGGGGGATCACTGCAACAAGACATTATCTGAGTACTCGTGGTATCCAATACCAGCGTCACTCCGAATTTGTCATCAAAATCCTGGAATTTGTTTTATCACACAACTACTTCCTTTTTGAGACGCGCTTCTACCACCAGCTCAGGGGCACAGCGATGGGTAGCCCTTGTGCGCCCAGTTACGCTAATCTGTTCCTGGGCTGGTGGGAGGACACGCTGGTATTTAATGAGTCATGTCATCGATGGGCCCCTAATATTTTATATTGGGGTCGATACATCGATGACATATTCATTTTATGGGACGGCAGTAGAGAGGATAACAGAATCTTGAGAAAAGAAGCCCAGTGGATCTATAGATTAAAAACCATCCACCCCCAGGGACTTAACGAACAAATCTCCTACACATGCTTTATTTAAATTAAATTCTCCCTCCTTTTCAGTAATACCTCTAGTCCTGTACTATAGACATGGGATTCACTAACAAAATAGATATGACTAGGAACCCAGATTATATCAGAGCCGGAATAGGTTCAAAAGTCTTACATATCCCATTACTTGTTATCAAATTAAAATACAGAGTAAACATCGTTATTCCAACGTAATTTTTCTTATTGACTTTTAGTTGCAGAGTCCTAGCTTATAGTTATTATAGGTTAATATTATTCTAATACCCAAGCGATCTGAGAGGAAACGAAGATCAGTAGTAGACAATGCGTGTCATGAACAACCAACGGCACGAATTTGCGTTCCACAGACAGGAAGTAGCGATCACATGATGACCTAGGCTTCTGATCATATGACCGGATATGACGCAGGGTATCGGAATAATAGAAAACCGCGGGGCCGGCTAACAGGTACGTCACCCTTTGTGGTACCGAGTTCAAACACCAATGAGAACACCGGCACACTAACACACCCACTGAGGCATCACTCACCTATGAACCAGAGGGGGCGTTACTAAACATATGGCGCCAAAAGCTCGCTATTGAAACTCTGCTCTAACATACAAGAGGTTGCATATCATCAGCCTCTGTTACCGCCAGAACGTGTAGCCACCAGTGGCGCACCTACAGGGGGGGTCCAGCGGGTCTGGACCCCCCCTAGAACAAGCAGCCCAAATTTTTTTTTTTCATCCTCCAGGGCCGCACCACAGGCGGCGCGGCCCTGGATGTAAATTGCGGGCATTTGCGGAGGTGGGGGGCCGTAGGAGATGAGCGCTTCCATTGTGGAAGCACTCATCTCCATATCTAATGCATCTATATCGCTGTCCTTAGGACAGCGATATAGATGCCTGTGCTGCGGCAGAGCAGGGGAGGGAGAGGTGTGTCCCTCCCCTGTTCTTCTGATAGGCCGCAGGCACTAATGCCTGCAGCCTATCAGAGGCCGGCTCTAGCAGCGCGATGACGTCATCATCGCGCTGCCTGAGCGGGCAGCACACAGCAGGGACACAGACCGGAAGAGGCTGCTGGAGGTAAGTATCAGTGTATTTTTTGTTGTTGTTTTTTTTGGAGGGGGGGAGCTGGCACTATGGGGGCACCAAAGGGGAGCTGGCACTATGGGGGCACCAAAGGGGAGCTGGCACTATGGGGGCACTAAAGGAGAGCTGGCACTATGGGGGCACTAAAGGGGAGAACGGCACTATAGGGGCACTAAAGGGGAGCTGGCACTATGGGGGCACTAAAGGGGAGCTGGCACTATGGGGGCACTAAAGGGGAGAACAGCACTATGGGGGCACTAAAGGGGAGCTGGCACTATGGGGGCACAAAAGGGGAGAACGGCACTATGGGGGCACTGAAGGGGAGCTGGCACTATGGGGGCACAAAAGGGGAGAACGGCACTATGGGGGCACTAAAGGGGAGCTGGCACTATGGGGGCACTAAAGGGGAGCTGGCACTATGGGGGCACTAAAGGGGAGCTGGCACTATGGGGGCACAAAAGGGGAGAACGGCACTATGGGGGCACTAAAGGGGAGCTGGCACTATGGGGGCACTAAAGGGGAGAATGGCACTATGGGGGCACTAAAGGGGAGCTGGCACTATGGGGGCACTAAAGGGGAGAACGGCACTATGGGGGCACTAAAGGGGAGCTGGCACTATGGGGGCACTAAAGGGGAGAACGCCACTATGGGGGCACTAAAGGGGAGAAAGGCACTATGGGGGCACTAAAGGGGAGCTGGCACTATGGGGGCACTAAAGGGGAGAACGGCACTATGGGGGCACTAAAGGGGAGAACGGCACTATGGGGGCACTAAAGGGGAGAACGGCACTATGGGGGCACTAAAGGGGAGAACGGCACTATGGGGGCACTAAAGGGGAGCTGGCACTATGGGGGTACTAAAGGGGAGAACGGCACTATGGGGGCACTAAAGGGGATAATGGCACTATGGAGCATCTGGTGGTACTTTTTTTTTTGGGTGGCACTTCTTACTGGCACATTATGGGGGGGGGGCACCATGGGGGAGAGGAGCACTATGGGGCATCTGGTGGCACTCGAGGGGCATTATTTGGGGGCACTAAGGGGAAGTGGGGGCTCTAAAGGGGCCTTTATTCTTATTGGCACATTATGGGGGCATTATGGCATCTGGTGGCACTAAGGGGGCATTTTTTACTGGCACATTATGGTAGGCACTATGGGGGAGAGGAGCACTATTGGGGCATATGGTGGCACTTAGAAGGGGCATTTTTTACTGGCATATTATGGGGGACACTATGGGGAAGGGGGAGAGGAGCACTATGAGGGCATTTACTGGGGCACTATATAGGGGTATTTTATACTGGCATACATTATGGGGACATTAGCTCAACAGCGGGCACTAAGTGGGGGTATTTCATGTACTGTCATATTGTAGGGAGAATTATTAGTACTAGGAGGTATTATGCGGAGCTTTGCTAATACTGGGGGGCTATGAGGAACATGATTACTAGTATGGGCACTATAGGGGCATTATTACTACTAAGTGTGCTCTGGCAGAGAATTATTTCTATTTTGGGGAGCCCTGTTACTTTGGGGGCACCCTGCCACGTTTCAGCTTAGCACAATAATTTTTGGGGGACATTATCTTTATACTATTAGTGTCTGGGCGCAGTTATTTTTTTAGAGCACTGTGTGCCAATAATTGTTGAAGGGGGCACTATCTGTGTGGTAGTAGTATTTCCAGGGGGACTGTTTCTGCAGTATAGTATTGGGGGCACAGCGGGCACAGTATTGGGGGTGGCAGGAAAGGGTGTTCAGAAGATGTGAAGATGATGGAAATGTGGGAAACTAATGTCTGTTTGTTAATCTCTGCAGAGACGGGAGATGGCTGAAAAATCATCATGGCGGTCTGGTCTGAATGGAGAAGATGAGGAAAGAGAACGTCTACAACAAAGGTGACATCACTGGATGTAAGAGGTATGAGGCGCTATGTAGGAGAGGAGATGCTCCAGGTCCTCCCCCTGCCATTTGCAGAAGGAGGATTCAGAGCTGGGTAAGGACGGCCAAAGGGGGCAGCAGTCCACGGGCGGGTGGCAGATGGTGGGGGGGGGGGGGCACAGGCCTTGAGCAGGGTCTGGGGAGGGAGGAGAGCGGAGGAGCTTTCTGGCTGTAGTCTGCTGTCTATTGTATAATGTGAAGCAGACAGTGCAGCCAGGACAGGCCCCCCCTCTCTCCATATGGTGTGTAGAGACAGGCCGCAACTATAGAATGTCAGCTGTACAGTGTTTGTTGGGAGTGGCTTATTATATGTAGGAGGGGCTTTTAATAATGGGCAGGGCCAAAAAATTATTGATTTCCTGCTGAGCTTTTAGGATCGCCAAGTAAAAGAATCAGCACAACACACTACACCCCCTCCCTGCAGTTTTAAATATAAAGGGGGCTTTGAAAAATTGAATTAGCACAGCGCACTACACATCCCACATTTTTTTGCCTTTCGGACCCCCCCCCCCCTAGACAAAATTCCTGGGTGCTCCCCTGGTAGCCACTATCCTTCGGCTATGGAAAACTAATATAAAGTCCCCTGACGAACCAAGCTCTGTACTTGGAGAAACGCGTCGGGACATTTTTGGGACATTTCCACCATCGGAATCTTTTCACCATCATCCATAGGACAATCTACCTTGTCCTCAAAACAAGCAGCCCACTGTGAGAAAGCATCTTAGGGTCATGTAGGGGTAAGTAAAGGGTTAGTTATCATGTACCTATAAGGATATCGAACCCTCCGCACCGATAAATACATCAATCTTACAAGAACATCCTCAAAACGTAAGTGCCACTTCCCTCTCTATCATTTTATCAACAAAGTATCTTTTACCCTGATGTCTAGGGTGGGTTTTGCGTGATCTTTAGTCTGGACTACAAATATAGTATCATGGAAATATTTGGAATGATGCTCTTTTAAAATATCATTTAGTAAAAGTTAAATTTTAAAAACAGGTAGCTATATTTTTTTTCTGTGATATTACTGATGATAGCGTACCTATACAATATATGACACTCTGTGATTGTACCACTTCTAACTGCCACACGCCACAGTGCCATTGTCTGCACCACTCCTAACTGCCACACACCACAGTGCCACTGTCTGCACCACTCCTAACTGCCACACACCACAGTGCCACTGTCTGCACCACTCCTAACTGCCACACACCACAGTGCCACTGTCTGCACCACTCCTAACTGCCACACACCACAGTGCCACTGTCTGCACCACTCCTAACTGCCACACACCACAGTGCCACTGTCTGCACCACTCCTAACTGCCACACACCACAGTGCCACTGTCTGCACCACTCCTAACTGCCACACACCACAGTGCCACTGTCTGCACCACTCCTAACTGCCACACACCACAGTGCCACTGTCTGCACCACTCCTAACTGCCACACACCACACAGCCGTTTTCTTGCTCAGGAGCACTGGAGCAAGCGGCTACAAGGAAGATGGGAGGTTTTCCCACCTGGAAGGTGAGCGTCAGCCGGCGGCGCGCATACAAGTGAGATAGGCGTGAGCGCACTCCCTGGATTATCAGAGCGCGCACGCAGGGGCGGATTAAGTATATCATAGGCCAGGGGCTGTTTACCCATCTTGGGCCTCCTCTGTCCATTTGCCCCGACCGTCCCCTCTTTCGCGTTGTGCTCCAATGTGACGTAATGAACCGTCACTGGGGCTGCTGGTGAAGCCTGAGGGCTAGCCTCCTTCCTACGGACAATGGACCCAGAACCATGGAGATCCCCTCAGACCTTTTGGGGTTACAAGGAGCTATGAACCCTGATTTATGTGTGGAGTTTATATGCCACATATTTCCTATTGCCCATTAAAGGTGCAGGGTGTGAATCCAGCAACAAAAGCAGTCACAGAAAATAATGCACTATAATAATAGATGCAAGCATAACATATGGACTAAGCCCTCACTATATTTATTACATCTGAGACACCTGGTCAATACATTTTGATCAAAACACATCTGTGCCCACCTACCCAGTGTCAAGGTGGTCTCAGTTCAGGCAGGTCCTACGCTAAACCTAACTATGCCGTTGTGCATTTATGTTCAGGAGCGCAGAACCCACACATATAGTGTTGGTCCTAGTTACCTCCACCGGTGGGAGGAGGAGCACACACACGTGATTTGTTCAGCAACACAAAAAGGGTTAACTCTGCACTGAGACTCCCACTGATTGTGTTAGTGATGGGATTAAGATAGCTGACTCTAGGAGTAGCCGACTCCGGTGTAGATGAGTAGATCACCCTATGATAAACTCAGGAGATAATCCCATCACATGTGTCTCCTCTCTCCCTATTCATTCACTTAGATACTGGGGGGGGGGGGGGGTTGTCTGTTTGCATGCTGTTCATGCAACACGCCAGACCTGCAGGGTATGACGAAGTGAGGTCACAGTTATGGGCAATCGAGGGTACTCACTATATTTGAAGAACCCTGGGCAGGCGCGTGGCAGTGAAGGAGAGGTAGACACAGTTCCTCTGGGGCACGCTCTGTATGATAGGGACCAGGCCTGATGGTAGTTGAGGTGCCCTGGATGTTACAGGTATTTTGTGTGCCTGGGGCAAGGTCCCTGTGGTATTCGTGACGCCAGTGCCTTTGGACGGTGGCACGCCGGTTGGTGGTTGGAATGATGAAGGTACACAAATATATAGTGAACCAAAACGCAACTTTACTGAACAATCCAACTTTGTACAGCAGGTGTAGCACAGTCTTCAGATTACAGTTCCACAAAGGGGCTTATTCACAATATGGCAGGCAATAGTCATGCAAGATACACTGAGGGTAAATTCCACAAGCACTCAGCAGCAGGTTGTACCTTTCCCAGAATCAATGTACACTGTCCTTTATAGAACTCCTGCTCTGGCTTTATATCTCCCAAGGCCCGGATGCCTAAATGGGTGGCTTAAATCCTTGGTTACTTCCTTCCTTGCTAAGATTCCTAAAATCCTCTGCCCTTCAGGGTCACTTTGCTTACCCTGGGTCGCCTCCTCCTATCAGGTGGATAACTGTAGGTTTCTCCCAGGAGGTTGGTTCCTGCAACTGGGGTATCTCTACTGAGCTGATCCTAGCTTCAGGAGCTTCAGGTGGACGAGGTGACTCCTCTAGTCCCCTGGAATGAACTAACACTTCCCTGTCTGGGCCTTCCTATATGTAACTAGGGCTCTCCAGCTCCCTCTAACGTCTGGGAGGCTAAACTACACCCTGACAGGCCTGACACCCAGATAATACAGGGAAAAACATGCACATGACATTCAATGCAATGCAACACATTAACCTGTGCAGTGCCCACCTTTACCTGGTGGGACACTACATACCCCCACGCTATAACGTTGCCCGTCCTCGGCGCAACATGGAGGGTCCGCCCATCTGGAAGCGGCAACCTGAAAGATAGCAGAGAACATACATATGCAATATTCACCACATTTAACAATGTAACAGTTATTAAATGCACTGAAAGGAGTGATGACAAGGGGCGTCGTTCTTTTCTCTCAGGATAAGGTGAGGGAACAGGGGCGCTGACCTGGCACAGCGTATCAATAACCCAGGATAGTCCATATAAAATGTAGATAAACAGAAGTCCTTGGAGGCTCAAAGAACAACATGAGTCCGTACCCAGGCTTGCAATGGTTAAACAGGGGTTTCCCGTGAGGGGCTACCTGGGCCCATAACGTAGTCCACAAACCTCACAGGTCGGTGCCCCCTGGTAGAACGGGTAGACCTCCTTACTGGCAGGGATTCTTCCTGCCTGGCTTCAGGAATGTCAGAGGAGCCCATTGCCTCTGGAGCTTCTTCAGGAGGCTGAGGGCTAACAGGAACAGGAGCAGGAACCAATAGATTCAACCAAGGCGTGAGGGCCCAGTGGAGCGGCTCTTTATCATGGATTAAGTTCTCCACAGCCTGCATAGGGTCCATAGGTGGAGCCGGCAACTCTTCTTCAGTAGGCTCCGGTTCCATCTCCTCCGCCGCTGGTTCTCCTTCTACACAGGGCTTGAGGCGGTTCCTGTGAACAACTTGGGGACTTCTTCCTTCCCTGGAGATCTGGTAAATGTGGGCCGCAGCATTAGGTATGGCAGTGATAAGGTAGGGAATCCTTTCCCATTTGCTGTCCAACTTGCTGGTCCGATGGTTGTTTTTCAACCATACCTTGTCTCCCAGAGCCAGGGGTCCCGCATGGGCAGTCTGGTCAAAGTCTTTCTGCTGCCTTTCTCGGACAATCTCCATCCGTTCCTGGACAATCTCCTTAGCATTAAGAAGACGCCTTTGGTGCTCCACTACCCAGTCAGTCTTGGGCAGCGGGTTGATCTCATCCGGCACTTGTACCCCTAGGGAGTGGTCCGCAGGCAATCTCCCTTGTCGGCCGAACATCAAATAGAACGGGGTGTAACCGGTGGAACAGTGGATGGTGTTGTTGTAAGTGTACATAAGCTGCGGCAACAAAGTAGGCCAATCTCCCCTCGTCTCAGGGGGTACTGCTCTCAGCATTTCAATGAGAGTCTTATTCATTTTCTCACAGAGTCCGTTACCTTGCGGATGATAGGCGGTGGTCCGGACCTTCTGGCAGTTGTGTAGCAGGCACATCTCATGGAACAGCTGTGACTCAAATGCGGACCCTTGATCGGTGAGGATCCTTTCTGGGCAACCGTAGGGCAGCAGGAAATGCTTCCAGAACGCCTCCGCTGTGGTCTTTGCTGTCAGGTCTTTCACAGGCACTGCTACGACAAACTTAGTGAAGTGATCAATTATAGTCATGGCATATGTATACCCTGAGCGACTCGGCTCTAACTTTACATGATCAATGGCAACAAGTTCTAAAGGAGCCTTACTTACGATGGGATGGAGAGGCGCCCTCTGGTCATGGCGTTCAGTTCGCCCCACAGCACAGGCAGTGCATTCTCGGCACCATTTCTCGATATCTTCTCTCATCCCGACCCAATAGAATCTTCTGCGAATGGTGGCCTCAGTCTTTTGCACACCGAAGTGTCCGGACTGGTTGTGGTACATATCCAGCACCAGGCTGGCATCCCGACGTGGCAGGAGAATTTGATACACTCTATCATAGGACACTGGATCCAGACTCCTTCTGAGCAACAGGCCCTTTTGAAGGAATAGTTGATGGCGATGTCTCCACAGTCTCACTAGCTCTGGGTCTGCACTCTTCCTGCGGATCCTCTCAGGGACTTTTCCACTAGTAAGGAAGTCGAGCAGTTCACCGAGGACTCTACTTTCAGACTGGAGCTTAATCCATCTTTCTTGATCGCCTCTGGACTCAGGACCATCTGATGAGGAAGGATCAGCAGCAGGGGAATTTTCAGTACGTATATTATCCTGCTGGGTAAATTTATTATAGAACGCTGGCATCTCCACCTCTTCCCAGGCATCTTTCGGTTCATCTGGGGCTTCTGTAGTGGGGAGTCGTGACAGAGCATCAGCGTTCTCATTGGAGCGGCCTGCCCGGTACTTCACAGTGAAATCATAGTTGGCCAGGCGGGAGGCCCATCTTTGCTCCAGTGCCCCTAATTTGGCTGTATTCAGATGTGCCAGGGGATTATTATCTGTGAAGGCAACAAACGGTGTGGCAGCGAGATAGTCCTTAAACTTTTCGGTCACAGCCCACACTAAGGCAAGAAACTCCAGCTTGAAAGAACTGTAATTCTGGTCGTTCTTCTCAGCTCCCTTCAGGGATCTGCTGGCATAGGCAATCACCCTTTCTTTGTTATCTTGCACTTGAGCCAACACGGCCCCCAGGCCTCTTTTACTGGCATCTGTGTAGAGGTGGAATGGCTTCTGATAATCTGGGTAACCCAGAACAGGGGGTTCAGTCAACTTCTTCTTTAGGAGTTGGAAGGCAATTTCCCGCTCTTCATTCCATTCAACAGGAATAGGAGTCTTTGGGCTCTTTTTTGGATGCCCCCTCAAGAGTTCCTGGATGGGATCCGCAATTTGTGCGAAATGCGGGATGAATCGCCTATAGTACCCTGCAAAACTGAGAAAGCTTCTCACCTCTTTCACGGTCGTAGGAGTAGGCCAGTTACGGACAGCAGCAAGTTTGTCAGGGTCAGGCTGTACTCCTTCGGCACTGACAATGTGCCCGAGATATCTGACGGCTGGTTTCAGCAGGTGGCACTTGGACTGGCTTGATCTTGAGGCCATATTTAGAAAGAACTTGAAACACCTCACCCAGGTGCTTTAGATGGTCCTCATACGTCTTGGAGTATATAATGACGTCATCCAGGTATAATAGCACCGTCTCAAAATTCCTATGGCCTAAACAACGTTCCATCAGCCTCTGGAACGTTCCTGGAGCATTACACAGTCCAAATGGCATATAATTAAATTCAAACAGGCCCATAGGTGTAGTGAAAGCAGTCTTTTCTCGATCTTCTGGGGCCATGGGTACCTGCCAGTACCCGCTGGTTAAGTCCAAGGTGGAGAAATAGGCTGATGACCCCAGGGCAGTCAAGGACTCCTCAATGCGTGGCAATGGATATGCATCTTTGTGGGTGATTTGATTAATTTTCCTGTAATCCACGCAGAACCTTATGCCGCCATCTTTTTTTCGAACAAGTACTAGGGGCGCAGCCCAGGGACTATGGCTGTCCCGGATTATATTAGAGTCTTTCATCTCTTGTATCATCTCTTTCACAGACTGATAGGTAGTAGGTGGTATGGGTCTGTGCCTCTCCTTAATAGGAGGGTGAGAGCCAGTGGGTATGGTATGTTTGATCACACTGACCTCTCCATAGTCTGTGGAGTGTTTGCTGAAAGCCTGGTGGTGCTCCTTCACCAGCTTCAGGACCCCCTCTATTTGCTCCTTTGGGGTGGATTCGTTCCCCACATGTAGTTCTTCCCACCAGGATGCCGTAGGGGTGCTGCTGTTCTGCGCGGTCTGGAACGCCTCCGCGGCAGGCAGACGGATCACATCCTGGAAAGACACCTGTAAAAGCTGAGCAACGGGGCAGTGTTTAAAGAGGGTAACGGGATGATCACCAAAGTTGATTAAACGAACAGGCACTTTACCTTGGGACACGGTCACCATGCTCTTGGCTGTCCGTACGAAAGGATGATCCTTAATAGGAATAGGTTCCACTAGGGCTTGATAGTCCTGGCCCTGGATCCCTAATACAGCACGGCACCACAGGATGATCTGGGAATTTGGAGGCAAAACCACCGGCCGGTTATCCCGGATCCGGACAGTGCAAATTTCTCCTTTCTTGTTGGCGAACCTTTGTTGAGCGCACAGCACGCTAATAGTTTTCTGAATAACTCTTCTGGAAGCAGGTGAGGCGGATGATATGGTTTGGTTCAATGCTTCAAGCACTTCGGAGTAACAATTTTTAAGAACATTAGTCCCTAAGATCACGGGGTGTCCTCCTTTACCTCCGGCTTGTACCACAATCACGCCTTGCTGTGGCAGGGTGGCTTCTCCCACCTGAAGAGTAGGTTCCCAATACCCATGCACTTTCACTGGCTTACCGTTGCTAGCGATAATATCTAGCCAGGACTCTGGTGGCTGGGTGAGGAGACTTGGATCCCAGAACTTGTCAAAGGCAGGCCGTTGAATGGTGGTGACCTGTGACCCGGTGTCCAACAGGGCTTCAAAGGATATCCCGTTGATACATATATTAATTTTCGGACGGGACCCGACATACTTAGGCATCCAGTTTGGATCCTTTGGACCTTCTGTTCTACCTCCCGAGGGGCGGTCCTCTGCCTCAGGGGTTACTCGTTTAACTGCCAGCACATGGATTCGGTATGTCCATATTTCTTGCAATGATGGCAGACAGGCTGTTTTCTACTTCTGGGCCGGTACTTCAGTCGCCCATCAGGCTCTTTTGGATACACATCTCCATATGCAGGTGGGAGCCTTGGAGGAAGAGGATCCTTATCTTCTAGTAACAATGGTCTCTCCCACTCCTCTATCTTTTTGCACACCTTCTCTAGACTTAGAGTAAGATAGTTCACTTGCTCCATTAGTGCTGCCACTACATCTGTGACTGGAGCTTGGGTGGCTTGACCGACTCCTGCAGACCCCACATTAATAGTCTTTGGCTGACAAGCCTGGGGTTCAGGGAAGGTTGCTGGCCCTGGAGCATGGTTCTGGCCCAGTATGCTGATGGACAATTCTTTAAAATCCAAGAATGTACAGTGAGGGTGTTGAGCTGACAACATCCGTAGCTGGCCCTATAAATGTTCAGTACTTATGCCTGCAATGAATTGCTCTCTAAGAGTCCGGTCCTGGTCCTCAGCTTCTTTAGGATCCACTTGGACTACAGCTCTCAGCGTCTCCTGTAAGGACAGGGCAAAATCACGGAGCGACTCTCCAGGCTGCTGTTTTCTGCTGAAGAAACGCATTTTAACTTCTGACACCGTTCTGGCTTCAAATGTGGTGCCCAAACGTTCAAAGATCTGTTCCAGGCTATTTTTCTCAGAACGGGGCCATGACATTACTTCCCTGCGGGCGGCCCCTTCTAACTGAGCTAAGAGGATCTCCATTTGCTGCTCAGCATTGATGGGATAAAGCCGGAACAGAGCCAGTATCTGTTCCCTAAAGTCTTTTAACTTGTGGGCTTCCCCTGAATAACGTGGGAACCAGGGGGCCCCGAAATAGTACGGCATGGTTAACGGCATCAGGCTTGGCGGTGCCACGGCGGCAGGGGGCCCAGAGTCGGCTGCGGGTACTTCAGCAGGCACGACAGGGGGTGCCTGTGCGATTTCCTCGACTGCGGACATGGCGTTGCTAGGTGGGTATGGCCCTTTAAATGTAGCGGAGCGGACCGGAGCGGCTATGGCAGTAACTTTAACTATTTTTTTTCAGACAAGTCTTTCACGACTAGCGGGGATCCCTCCGGTGCCTTGGCATGGGTCGGGGAGCTTCCGGACAGGTAAGCGGAGAAGCCGGTAAAAGTTTTTAAAGTTGGTACTCACTCCGGTGGTGCTCGCTCCAAGTCTCGCGAGATGCGCAGCTCCGGGTGTCGGGACGTCCTGTGTACCGCGTCAGCAGGTGGGCGCGGCCTCGCGCAGATCCGGGACTCAGGTAGGCGGGGTTCTTCTTCCTGGTTGGTTGGGCGATGGCTCTGCCTGATTCTTTTCGCGCCAAAGTCCTCTTTTTCGCGCCAAACAGCTCCACGAGGCGCACTTGTAATCCGATCAGGTTAAATGGGCAATATGGCTGTCTATTCACTGACAGCAAGCGGTGACTCAAATCGGCAGAAAATAGTCCATAAAGCACAATCTTCACACCGCAATTATTACAGTTCACTTTGGCCCAGCAATTTTCAATAAAACAATTGGGGCATGTCACTTTAAGATAATTTTCAGCACACAGTTTTTGTATCCGCAATGGCGCAGGAATATTCGTATCCTGTTCGTGACGCCAATTTATGCAACACGCCAGACCTGCAGGGTATGACGAAGTGAGGTCACAGTTATGGGCAATCGAGGGTACTCACTATATTTGAAGAACCCTGGGCAGGCGCGTGGCAGTGAAGGAGAGGTAGACACAGTTCCTCTGGGGCACGCTCTGTATGTAGGGACCAGGCCTGATGGTAGTTGAGGTGCCCTGGATGTTACAGGTATTTTGTGTGCCTGGGGCAAGGTCCCTGTGGTATTCGTGACGCCAGTGCCTTTGGACGGTGGCACGCCGGTTGGTGGTTGGAATGATGAAGGTACACAAATATATAGTGAACCAAAACGCAACTTTACTGAACAATCCAACTTTGTACAGCAGGTGTAGCACAGTCTTCAGATTACAGTTCCACAAAGGGGCTTATTCACAATATGGCAGGCAATAGTCATGCAAGATACACTGAGGGTAAATTCCACAAGCACTCAGCAGCAGGTTGTACCTTTCCCAGAATCAATGTACACTGTCCTTTATAGAACTCCTGCTCTGGCTTTATATCTCCCAAGGCCCGGATGCCTAAATGGGTGGCTTAAATCCTTGGTTACTTCCTTCCTCAGGTATTATACTCCTTGTTATGATTCCTAAAATCCTCTGCCCTTCAGGGTCACTTTGCTTACCCTGGGTCGCCTCCTCCTATCAGGTGGATAACTGTAGGTTTCTCCCAGGAGGTTGGTTCCTGCAACTGGGGTATCTCTACTGAGCTGATCCTAGCTTCAGGAGCTTCAGGTGGACGAGGTGACTCCTCTAGTCCCCTGGAATGAACTAACACTTCCCTGTCTGGGCCTTCCTATATATAACTAGGGCTCTCCAGCTCCCTCTAACGTCTGGGAGGCTAAACTACACCCTGACAGGCCTGACACCCAGATAATACAGGGAAAAACATGCACATGACATTCAATGCAATACATTAACCTGTGCAGTGCCCACCTTTACCTGGTGGGACACTACATTCATGTTTGATTACGTTATGTGGTTAGACTTCTTGAACTGTATATATACTGAGTTGGTCTTCAATAAAGTCAGTTCCTGTTTTACCCTCAACATAGAGCCTCATCTCATGTGTGGGGGGAACAGCTATATTTACTCTGGGGATTGCTATCGTTATTATAATCCCCTGGGATTATAACACGGTTCTACCCACTGGAAGCTGGATCCTGGTCTTGGGCCCAGGGTGGGTGGAGGAGAGCGAGACCCCAGCCAAGCTGTAACGCTGGAAGTGGGGACTACAGTGCAGATGGTGTCCGGTGGAGTGCTTGGAAGTACTCGGGAAGCACTAGGAAGCATCGATTGGCGGAGGCACCCAGTCGGGGTGCCAAGCGGTCCATCACATTGGTGACAGCAGTGGAATGGCTTCCTGGGAGTATAGAAGCATCCTGGAGACACCGTTCATGGTTTTATATTTGGGGCAATGCTAGTACTCGTACAGCGCTCCTGGTGACAGCAGCATGAAATCAGCTAGTTCTTGGACAGCGTTCCATGAGAAAGTGGAGGATCACCCGGATTACAGGGATGCAGTCCGGAAAAGCGTACAAGGCTCTGGAGGATGTGCAGCGGCGCGCGGGCGAGAGTCTCCCCAGTGAGGAGCAGAGATTGCGGATGCGATGGGAGCTGAAAATGCCTCTACTGAGAGAGAAGCCCCTGAAGGGGTGGGTGTCGGAGTGCGAGACCCTGGTATGGCAGGAGACAGTTTCTCTCTCTGGACTAAGGAGAGGTTCACCCATTGGAAGCTGGAGCCTGGCCTTGGGTCCAGGGTGGGTGGAGTATGGTGAAACCCCAAACCAAGCTCCGGCGGTTCGTGGGGTTGGCAGTGCTTACGGTATCAAGTGGAGTGCTTGTAGTCCTCGGGAAGCACTAGGAGCATCCATCAATGGAGGTACCCAGTCGGGGTCCCAGGAGATCTGTTACAGTGGTGGCAGCAGTAAGATGGCTTCCTAGGAGTATAGAAGCATACTGGAGACACCGTTCATGGATTTATATTTGGGGCAACGCCAGTGGCGCAGCGTGGGTTGCCAGCACCCGGAGCAAGCCAAGTATTGCGCCCCCCCCAACCTGTGACCACGCCCCTTTTTTTAAACCAATTATGCAGTATATGTCACCTGCAGTCCTATGTAACACTACAGATAACACAGGGATAACTCTCTGAGTACAGATAATGTAGTAGATGTTACCTGCAGTCCTATGGCATGTAAGGGTCAGCCCCTAGAATACTGTTCTTTGCACAGATATCTACAATATGGTGCACATAGACTGTGATGACTTATTTCAGCCACTAGAGGTCACTGTGGCTCTGAGTAAGAGGAAGCTGAACTGTTTCTAAGATGCACAAGAGGTAGGAGGAGCCAGAAGTTCCCAGGGTTTTGAGTCCTGGCTAGAGGTGGGAGTGCCCTGAGAGCTGTGAGAGGATGGCTGCCATGTTAGGAGCCAAGTAAAGGCTAGTGATGGGACATGGAGCCTGACTGATGGAGTCCTGAGAAGCTGGCTGTGCTGGAGACAGGCCAAGATAGACTCTGAACTGAAGTGCTGCAGTTGTGACCCAGAGAAAGAGACTGCACTGTGTGTTACAGAGGAGTGGGACCGTGTGTAGAGATCAGCCGGATCCTTCCTGCCAGAGGTGGAGAGCTGCATCTGTTGTGACCAGAGAGAGAAAGACAGACAAGCAAGCGACCGGGAGCCAGACTGTATCTTATTGGATCCAAGAGAATCTGCAGAACTGTGAGTGGCACCGGTGCTTATCTGTGATAGGTTATAGAGGCAGAGACTTAGTCAGTGCGCTGTAGAAGCGTCCCCTGGGTAGCAGGGCTAGATAGGAGTATACTAGCTGAGTGTAGCCTGAACTCTGATGTGTATACTGTGGAACGCATTTATTCTAATTCGTGTTCATGTAATCTGTGTAAACTTGTTTATGCTGTTAATCCGATTTTCCGGCAGTTACATCTGGTTCTTTAATAAAGCCGGTTTTTGCTTCAGTCTCCTTGTCTACTGTACTGTACTAGAATCCTGCCTTGCGGTCTCTCTCCCTCCTCTGACCGCTACAAGTGGCGCTGCGAGCAGGGTAGTCACAGAGATGGCAGCGGCTGAAGGCAATGTGCATAATGCTAATGTGAGTACCTCAGGCAATGGTGGAACCCCTGCAAGGGCCCTCCCTATTGGCATGTTATTTAATTTGCTACCCAAATCTGATGGCCAGAATATGTCACTGTCGGACTGGGTGATAAGGTTACGGAGCGCTGCTAGGATTTACAATGTCGGCCCGGAACTCCAGGTGGAAATCGCGTTAGAAGGTGAAGCCCGTAAGACTGTTTTCCTACAATCAGAAGCCACCCGTAGAACGTTGGAAGAGATTGTGCAATTTCTAGAAGAAATATACGGTGAGAAGACTAGTGAGGGGCACCTCCGGGCAACGTTCTTTTACCGGATTCTCATGCTGTTCACAAGTCGACCTATTGTCTGCTGAGGCATGGCATCCCACTCTTCTTGAAGGGAGGCCCTCAAGTCATTGAGGTTCTGGGGAACAGAGTTAAGAGCCTCTACACAGCGACTCAGCTGATCCCATAGGTTTTCAATGGAATTCAGGTCTTGAGAAAGTGCAGGCCATTCAATTTGATGTACCACAGTCTCCAGCAGCCCTTCCCTAATGATGCAACCCTGATGAGCTGGCGCATCGTCATCCATGAAGATGAAATTAGGCCTGTGATGTTCGTGCAGAGGCACAATGACTGGATTAAAGATGTTATTCAAGTAGTATGTCACTTGTCACTGTACCATTCACAAAGTGTAGGGCAGTTCTGTATTGAGTAAATACACCTGCACACACTGTAAGACCACCACTACCAAAGGCTTGTCTGGTCACAACAGTGGCTGATGCATAGCACTCTCCTTGACATCTCCAACATCGTTGATGGCCATAATTTCTGCTCAGTGTGAATCGACTTTCATCAGTGAACAGCACTGAGGCCCACTGGTCCCTCGTCCAGCGTAGATGCTACCTGGCTTATGCAAGACGATGATGCCTGTGCCTGGTGGTGTGGTCAGGTACCCTTGCAGGTCATTAAACATGCAAACCATGTTGATGTAAACAGTTTTGAATGGTCTGACGTGACACTTAGGTGCCTATCACCTCCCTTAAATGTGCCTGGAGTTGTGTGGCATCCATTACCCGGTTCCATGGGACATTGTTCACAATAGGGGATGTGGCCAAAGCGTATTTCATCGTGGTGTCAAAATGTGAACAGCAGGATGAGGAGGACTGTTTAAATACCAATTCTAATTGAAGCAGGAAATTTATTGGTGATTCATGGATCAAACAACTGTTGTGAATTTTGTCATTAAGCTCCTTGTTAGATAACAGCAAGTTGTGCAAAAAGTACTGAAACATTGAAACCACATTCCACCCACAAGCTAAATATCCCTAACTTTTTGGGAGTAGTGTATTTATACATAGTTATAAGATCTCCACTCAGTTGTCTTTTTTCTAAACTGAATAACCCTAATTTTGATAATCTTTCTGGAACCTGTAGACCTCCCATTCCAGTTATTAGATTATTTGCCCTCCTCTGAACCCTCTCCAGCTCTGCTATGCCTGCCTTCTGCACAGGAGCACAGAACTGTACACAGTACTCCATGTGTGGTCTGACTAGTGATTTGTAAAGTGGCAGGACTATGTTCTCATCACCTGCATCTATGTCCCTTTTGATGCACCCGTTCCATGGCGCTGCACATCAAGAGAGGGTTACACATACATAATCTAAAAAATACAAATACCATAAACATGAAGTTATTAAGAAGCCGGTACAGAGGGGAGAGGACCCTGACCACAAGGGCTTACGATCTACAAGGGAAGGACACAGTAGATAAGGGTAAAAGCTACTCATCTGGCTGTGTGGTGGCAGCCTGCTCATTGTAGGTGGTAGTCTTTCCTGAAGAGGTGGTTTTCTGATTGCTTTTAAAGGTTTGGATGTTTGGGGAGGGTCTGATATACTGGGGTAGCGAGTTCCAGAGTATGGAGGATGCAGGTGAGAAATATTGTAGACGATTGTGTGAAGAACAGACAAGAGGAGAACAAAGAAGGAGGTCTTGTGAGGATCGGGGATTACGTGCGATGATTGCATAAAAAGACTGCCATTCTTCAAACCGGACACTTCATTTTGCAATACACAGGCAGATAAAAATGCAGGTGTATTGTGAAATGAAGTATCCGGTTTGAAGAGCGGCAGTGCTGGATTTTTTATACAATATTTAAGGAGTTCCAATTCACCATGACACGCCGCTCTAAACAAATGTTGATTTCACCCTGGACTGTTGGAGCTGGTAAGGGGGGAGTACCCCTATTCATTTTGTCTTTACGTGTGGAGATGTATTGGAAAAGCAGGCGAGAGATGTAAGGAGGGGACAGATTGTGGACGGCCTTATGTGTAGTGGTAAGTATTATGAACTGAATTCACTGGACAATGTGGTAAACCTCATTTTCCACTTCTCTGCCCAAGCCTCCAATCTATCCAGATCCCTCTGAGGCAGTATAAGTGAGCTGGATACAGTACCTACAGAATTCAGCATCTGACTCCATTCATGTTCTGCAAGTAACAAAGATGCAATGAGGATAAATATGAAACACATACTGTATATGAGCATCACTTGGTCACTGAAGTCATGTTGGCATTATTCAGGGGTTAATTAACAGATGGGACATCACCAGCGATTCCCACCACCAATATATCACTCAGCTCCAGTATCTAGATAGGTTTACCATTAAACCTCAGGAATGTACATATGGGGTTAATTATCACAACTCACCAACCATAAATCAGTGATGTAGTCATCATGCCCCCAATATCACTGTCTCCGCACCGGAGGGTTAGTCTGTAGAAGCAATGAAGGTCACAGCGCTAGGAGAAAGTATAATATGAGCCAAGAAGACAATGTCTGTCAGTGACAATGGTGACGCTGTCGTGGAGCAAATAGAAGAGTTTATTTTATCTGTAACTACGGTCTGAATGAAGATGAAACATTAATATGTCCACATACGTTATAAAACTATTAGGCCTCTTTCACACGAGTGTGATGGATTAGGTCCTGATACGGTCAGCGAAACTCGCACCATTTTGCAAGCAAGTTCAGTCAGTTTTATCTGCAATTGCGTTCAGTTTTTTCAGTGCGAGTGCATAGCGTTTTGATGCGTTTTTCACGCGTGTGATAAAAAACTGAAGTTTTACAAACAACATCTCCTAGCACTTACTTCCGGATGCAATGTGTTTTTCACTGAAGCCTTATTCACTTCTATGGGGCCAGGGCTGCCTGAAAAACGCAGAATATAGAACATGCTGCGTTTTTCACGCAACACAGAACTGATATGTGAAAAAAACTCTCATGTACACAGACCCATTGAAATGAATGGGTCAGGTTTCAGTGCGGGTGCTATGCGTTCACGTCACGCATTGCACCTGCGTGGAAAACTCGCTCGTGTGAAAGGGGCCTTACATGGAGCGTCGTTACTTCTCCCCCATGTCACTCTGGACTCTCCCGCAGTGTGGGTGGAGGTGTGAATACAGCGATAAGAAGCAAGGTTCATGGGGACATTTCATCGTCACTGCTCTGGAGGTAAACAAGGTTCTTCTTCTCTTCTAAGAAATATAATGCAGTTGTTCGGCTGATCCAGGATAATGCCACCCAAAAAATAAATATTCTTATTGGCTTAAGCTGGAGATGCACGGTGACATCAGATGATATGCTGCATTGTGACGCTACATATAATGACTGTCAATGGGTTCACAACGTGACACACTACATGTCATGACAGTCACATAAATTTCAGCACTTGGATTCTTCTTGGTTGCAGGTCATATGTGACTTTTCCATGATAGAACACAATGCAAGTCATGGTCAACTACAACTTGTGCAGTTTGGCAGGTATTTCTACTGCCAAATCTCAGCTCTAAAATAGCTGCATGACAGCAAGTTGCAGACACGTTTTGAGACTGTTCTGAGACTCGCAGCATATGCAACATGTTGCCATAAAGCCCGAAACGTAAGGCCTCTTTCACACAGGCGTCATGTTTTTGGGCCGGATAAGATGTGGGTGCGTCACAGGAAAATGCGGGATTTTTCCGCCCGAGTGCAAAACATTGTAATGCGTTTTGAACACACGTGAGAAAAATCAGACTTCTTCACAGAAGTTCGGGATTGGGATCGGTGTTATGTAGATTGTATTATTTTCCCTTATAACATGGTTATAAGGGAAAATAATAGCATTCTTAAAACAGATGCTTAGTACAATAGGGCTGGAGGGGTTAAAAAAACATAAATAAATAATTTAACTCACCTTAATCTACTTGTTCGCGCAGCCCGGCTTCTCTTCTGTCTTCATCTTTGAGGAATAGGACCTTTGATGATGTCACGGCGCTCATCACATGGTCCATCACATGATCTTTTACCATGGTGATGGATCATGTGATGGACCATGTGATAAGCGCAGTGACTTCACCGCAGGTCCTTTTCCTACTGCACAGCAAAGATGAAGACAAAAGAGAAGCCGGGCTGCGCGAACAAGTGGATTAAGGTGAGTTAAATTATAATTTATTTATTTATTTAACCCCTCTATCCCTCATTTACTTTGCATTCTGTATTAAGAATGCTATTATTTTCTCTTATAACCATGTTATAAGCGACAATAATAATGATCGGGTCCCCATCCCAATCATCTCCTAGCAACCGTGCGTGAAAATCGCACCGCATCCGCGCTTGCTTGCGATTTTCACGCAGCCCCATTCACTTCTATGGGACCTGCGATGAGTGGAAAAACGCACAATGAGGAGCATGCAGCGATTTTCATGCAACGCACAAGTGATGCGTGAAGATCACCATTAATGTGCACAGCCCCATAGAAATTTATGGGTCCGGATTCAGTGTGGGTGCAATGCGTTCACCTCACGCATTGCACCCGCGCGAAAAACTCGCCCGTGTGAAAGGGGCCTAACTTAAGATGGATTTAAAATTCTTTTTTGCTCTTATTGCATTTCCCATATCTAAAAAACAATATAGTTTCTCTTGATCTGCTAAGTTTTTGAATTTTAGTTCCTTCTTACAAAACATAAAAAAAATAAAACATCAAAATGGCTTCTCTCCTGTGTGACTTCTCTGATGTCTAACAACACATGATTTCTGTGTAAAACATTTCCCACATTCTAAACATGAATATGGCTTCTCTCCTGTGTGATTTCTCTCATGTCTAACAAGATGTGATCTCATCATAAAACACTTCCCACATTCTATACATGAAAATTCTCCTGTATGAATTCTCTTATGATTAACAAGTTTTGATTTATCTGTAAAACATTTCCCACATTCCGAACATGAATATGGCTTCTCTCCTGTGTGATGTCTTTCATGTGTAACAAGATATGTTCTCTTTGTAAAACATTTACCACATTCTGTACATGAAAATGGCTTCTCTCCTGTATGACTTCTCCCATGTTCAACAAGATGTGATTTATATGTAAAACAGTTCCCACATTCTGAACATAAATATGGTTTTTCTCCTGTGTGACTAATTCTATGTCTAACAAGATTTGATCTATCTGTAAAACATTTCTCACATTCTGAACATGAATATGGCTTCTCTCCTGTGTGACTTCTCCTATGTACAACAAGATATGATTTTTTTGTAAAACATTTTCCACATTCTGAACACGAATATGGCTTTTCTCCTGTATGAATTACATTATGTTTAACAAGATACGATTTTTTTGTAAAACATTTCCCACATTCTAAACAGGAGTATGGCTGCTCTTCTGTGTGAATTCTTCTGTGTGAAAAAAGTCTTGATTGTTCTGTAAACTCTTTATCACCCTGAAAGCTTTTATCCCCTTTCTGACCTGTATTTTTGGTAACAATCTGTAATTGGTCAGGGGAAGGTCCCTCATGATGAGGGGGATTATATAATAGATCTGTACTTTGAAGTCCTGGGTGTACACCAAGGGTAATGAGGTTTTCTCCTGAGGAGCGCTGCATGATATCTTCAGCTTCTTCTTTATAATTTAGTGATAATACAGCTTTGCCCTTAATATTTTTACTGGAATTCTCTGTGAAAATAAAAATTGGAATTTGTGATTATTTTCAGTGGACATTACTATCTGGCTGTAATTGGATATAGGGTATAAATGTATAAACCAGCTCTGCCTCTAATGCCACCAGATGTAAGGTAGCTATCCTATAAGTTAATGTCCAACCTTTTAAAACAGGTCTTGAGACACGACTTGGATAATGATTACATCAGTATCATTAGTGGTCCTTTTAGTGTACCTGTGTGTAATTACAGCTCCTAATTCCTTCTGCTGTTATTTTAAAGCAACCTAGACTAAGCTTGTGTGAGACAGCAGCAGCGGGAGAGGAGGTACACTGAAAGGAGCATGACATTTAATTAACAGATGGACGCTGGGAAGGTGCAGAGTGAGAAACAAAAATGGAAAATCGCTATGACCTCAAAGGGTTAAGACTCTGATCATCTGAGAATCTGATCATGAACACCATCTGCATTTAGAAAAATAGCTTTACCATGAGGTAAATCACGGACATGACAATTCGATCTGTATAGCCTAATGGCTGAACAGTCCCCAGATCTCAGGTTTATAGACATCTTCAGGATGCATTGGAATAGACAGAGTGAGGTCATCAATCAGAACCTGTAATAAAGGTTTCCAGCACCTTGTTGGGTCCATTACACTAAGAATTCAGGATGTTCTAAGGGGAACAAGGGTCCTATCAAGAATTAAGAAGGTGGAGCTAATAAAATCTCCTGTGAGTGCAGGTGACCATCACTGAGACGTCTGTGTCTGTACAATAATCACATGTGACATCGGAGCTCCCTGATAATCATGGAGACTGGAGTGCACCGAAAGGAAGCCAAAAACACAACCAAACATCGTTAACCACTTAATGACTACGCTGGTTGTCATTAAATGACCAATCTTTTTTTTTTTTGCCATTGTTACATTCCAAGACCTAAAACTTTTATATTTTTGTCTCTGGCTGTATGAGGACTTATGTTTCACTACTCCTACCAAAACTACAGAAAAAGTTAAATTTTTCAGTGACTTGTATATTGTGACATGAGTTGTATTTGTCAATGGAATCATTTACTTGTAATTTATTGCTTAGCTTTTATTATTTTTATTTCTTGAAAGAACATAAAAAGCCCCAGCAGGACTTCCAGTTCCGATGCCACCATGGAAGGCAGCATGTGCTAGGAGCTCCGTCCCCTATAGCACCACAAAGCGCATTATCCCCTACAAACTGATTGCTCCAACACTACAAGCAGTCAGGAAAATCTACTTGAATAGTCGATCACCGGTTTATGGACAGATTCGTAATACCCATGGGGAGCAAATCTAATAGAAATCCTGCAAATCTCTGCAAGGAGGCCAAAATGGCGGCGCAAACAGAAGAAGATGGAGGCTCGCAACCCCCTCGTCATAATGGACTCAGAAAACCCAAGTCCAGATACGGAGGGGGATAGGCTGGACATAGACTATAAATATGTAGCTGTGCAAGTTGCTGCCCGAATTCTACCTGAGCTCCAGGAAGTTCTCTCCTCAACAGTGTCACAGTCCTTTTTACCGGTCTCGATATTGCTCAGGCGGTGTATACCTAAGGGAGAAGACTTCCATTGGCGATTTCCCTATAACTTGATCAATGAATAGGACTTCTAGGACCTTCTTTAAGGCTGGCGGCTAGAGTATAAATATGAAAACAAGGAGATATCTAATCCTCAACTACTATGGGATGCGGGAAAGGCGGTACTCCGAGGAAAAATAATGGCCTACATGTACAATAGGAAAAGCTCGGTCAAGATGAAGCTTGCCCAGTTGAGTGACACTCTGATACTTACACCGCTTTTCAGAATGGCACATCCCCTTCCTTGCAGAAAAGGTGGCAACGAGCTAAAGTAGAATATGAGATATGGCTTGAACAATGGGAAATCACAATCACGGTGGAAAGCATATTTATTTCGCTATGGAAATAAAGCAGGTAGTCTACTAGTCAGATTAGCCAAGGGACAGAGACCGTCGACCAATATACCAACCCTTAGAGATAGACACGGAGGGGTGAGCTCTCACCCGAAATAAATAAGATCCTGAGAGACTTTTAAGACAGACACTCTGTACGGATCTCCTCTGAAACCAGTACAGGGAGTAGAAGACTGAAAGACATCCCACTACCAACACTATTAGAACTAGACAGGGAATCACTTAACGCCTCAATTACCACAGAAGATGTCACTAAAGCCATTCAAACCTAACATTGGGTAAGGCTCCTGGTCCTGATGATGATACAGGGGAATTCTTTCGCATATTATCCCAGGACATAGCCCCTACACTCTCCCAAATATACACAGGATTCATGCATGGTACAGGTATACCAACTGAAACAAATACGGCACATATAAAGGTTTTGCCAAAACCTGGTAAACCTACATTAGCAGCATCATATCGCCCGATCTCATTGATCAATGTCGACCTTAAGATAGCATCTAAAATACTAGCTGACAGACTGGCACTCATATTGCCGAGGTTGATAGCCCCAGCACAAGTAGGCTTTGTACAAGGAAGGGCTGCAGTTACAAACATTCATAAGGTTCTGACAGTCCTAGACGAGGTGAAGATGCGCCCTGCGGCTCATCCATCCCCAGCTATAGTCACTATTGATGCCGAGAAATCTTTTGACAATGTAGACTGGGGATGGATGGGAATTGTATTAGACAGTATGGGATTCCGTGGCCCATTTCGGCAATATCTTACAGCACCATATACTAACCCTCAAGCTAGAATACAGACCTCTGGATTTCTCTCCAGCCCTTTCAGCTTGTGCAAGGGCACAAGGCGGGGCTGCCCACTTTCCCCACTTATATTCACCTGGCAATAGAACCATTGTCCCTCAAACTAGGAATAAGAAACAATATAGAGGGCATCAGGATAGGCAGTACAGAGATCAAACATGCACTCTTCGCTGATGACCTGTTGGTCTTCTTGGAACACCCACACAGAGACTTGAAACACCTATTCCAGCTCTTGGCAGAGTTTGGCAACCAGTCAGGTTTCAAGGTAAATGCAACCAAGTTGGAGCTTCTGTTCCTGGGCTGCAATCCATCAAGACATGCCAATACAAATAGCTTCCAGACCCATAAAGTATCTGGGCATCCACATTGGGAAACTACAAGAATCCCTGTATATATTAAACTATTCACCATGGATTAAAAAGATTCTAGTTGATATAGAGCGCTGGATGAAATATTTATTGTAACTGGGGGGGGTCAGCTTTTAATTTAAAAATGATGTGTATACCAAAGCTCCTCTACCCCATGCAAACCATTCCTCTCCTCCTTAAATACTCCGATATTAACACTCTGGAATCTGCATTTAGATCTTTCATATGGGCGAGAAGGAGGCCTAGGATATTGCTGGCTAAGTTGCAACTACCCAAAACTTTGGGAGGCCTAGGATTGCCGGACCTGAGGTGTTATAACTTGGCCAGCAGGTGCCATTGCCCGTGACATATAAAGCATTAAACTGCCCGGATCGGCACTCCTGTCAGTCCGGGCTGTTAGAGCAGGACCGCGGCTCTCATATGAGAGCCGGGTCCCCACTACCCTGTGAAAAAGCGGCAGCCCAGCCGAAGGCACCTTAGTGACCGCCGTAATAAGGCGTATGGGTGGTCACTAAGGGGTTAAAGAAGTAACTGTCACATTCTGTCTAAGGAGGTGGGGCAACAAAGAGGGGAAGTCATGTGGTCGGCAGATGTCAGCTGGATAGGGGAACCCTTCATGATGTGATGGGGACATCTCCAATTAAAGAGCAGCAGCCAGTGATCAGATTCTCCTCCTGCCCTGAAGGCACCAAGGACAGAATCTGAAGTCACTTTCTCCATTCATGATTCCATACCTGTGGTGACATCTCCTGGAATGTCCTCCTCCACCTCACTCTTACACGGGGGATCGCCCATCATCCACTCTTCTTCATCCTCCACTTTAATATCAGTCAGAGCTTCCCCCTGATTTGTAATCTGTAACAATTCAGTACAATACAGCAGACAGGTGGGAAATCTAACAGATCCACAGAAGAGACCCCCACAATCTATGACCCCTCTAAGACTGCAGGACCCCCCTATATAGATGTGTATAGGGCTCAGCTCCATCTACCTGAGGATTCTCTGGGACCTTCTCCTCTGGACGGTCCTGGGAATACAGAGGACGGGGACATCTCTCTGGTGGTTTTCTTCTCCTGGATCCATCTGTGGAGACACAAGCGCACAGTGACTGAATACAAGGCCTCCTGTAGATCTATCAGGGATTATCAGGGTGGAATAACAATATTATGCTCCTCACCACCTGTGCTGAGATGCCCACAACGGGTCCCTGAGCATCTAAAACGGAGCAATGGTAGAATAAACAGAATCTGAAGAATCACATTACATCATGTGGCGAAGTGCATGTGTGTGCCACTTACCTGGGGGACAGACAGCACTATGGGAAGAAGACAGGAACAGGTCATTTCATGCGTCAAGGGAGACATTCAAGGCTTTTTCACCCAATTGAATCCCCAGGCACAAGCCACCACTGCCCTAGACACCCGCCTCTCTAATGTTGAGGAGACCCTTTCTCTACAATGCACCCTAAACAAACATCTACTTCTAATTGATGATTAGGAAAAGAGGGGTCGTCGTAATAATATCAAATTGTGTGTAATCCATGAAACTGTTCCTACTAATGAGCTGTGCTCTGCAGTGACAATTTTTAATACTGTTCTAACCAGACCAGCGAAAGTGGGAATTTGGTTACAGTTCATTGTGTTATGGACCCGAAACGCCCTGATAATTCTACATCCCGAGATGTTCTTTGTAGAGTGCACATCCTCAGAGAAAAAGAAGTAGATTATGGAACAGGCCTGGAGACAGGGGCCAACCTCATTTGCAGGTGCTCAGATTCATTTATTGCCAGATGTTTCCAGATGCACCCTGGCAATGGGACATCTTCTTAAACCTCTACTACAAACAGTCACCGAAGATGAAGGAACATACCGATGGGGCCTCCCATTCCATCTCATCTGAGGATTTGGTGCACTTCTTGTAACCCTCTAGCCTCTCCCTGCCAAACTGGCTGGACTTTCCTTCTTCTCTATCCCAGGCTCCTCCACTTCCTCAATGGGATCGCTGCAAGCCTCAACAGAGACCTTCTTCTTCTGTACCTTCATCTACGGGAGAAACCCCCTTAGAATGGGATGTGGCTGAAGCTCCCATGGACTCCCAGGGCCTAGTTATATGTAGGGCTAGTTTCAGCAGGTGCCACAGTGTACCTTTGCCTTGCCGGCCTACAGTTGATGATAGGGTTTGTTTAACATTGGTCACCTATTCTGACTGAACACTTCGTAGTGGTGTGTCAGTGATCACTAAGTTACCGTGTTCTGCCTAGTTTTCTTAGATCCTGACCGGATACTTAAAATCTTTTGTTTCTGTATTAATTTTTTTTCTTACTCATTATTTCTTCTCCTTTGTACCTGTGACTCATAACAGCTTGTCCTCTCCCCCAGTAGACTGTGTGTCCTGGCTTGTTCACTCTTGGACATCTCAGGATTCGCTTAGTGGAATTTTCCATTGTGTGTTTATTTTGTTCTTTTCGTTCTTCTTTTTACCTGCTCTGGATTAGCCAGGTTGGGTACATAGCTTGATTAGCTTCCTTCCTCTTCGTCTAACACTCCCCCCCTCCTTTTTTTTTCTTCTCTTTTTTCCTTCTGTCTCCAGGCTGTGACCATGTCTACCATATCCTTTGCATCCCATCACACCAATTGGCTGAATACACCGGAAAAGAGGTCCTCCATCCTCCAGCTTCTTTTGAGCCATTGGAGCAAAAAGGTATGCAGGAAACACATTCCTGTCAGGGATCTACATTGCCTTGCAAAAGTATTCACCCTTGACATTTTTCGTGTTTTGGTGCCTCACAACATGGAATTAACATGGATTGTTTGAGGATTTGCATCATTTAATTTACATAACATGCCCACAACTTTGAAGATGTTTTTTTTTTTTTATTGTGAAGCAAACAACAAATAGGACAAAATAACAGAAAAAGTCAATGTGCATAACTATTCACCCCCCTAAAGTCAATACTTTGTGGAGCCACCTTTTGCGGCAATCACAGCTCCAAATCGCTCTTGGTAAGTCTCTATGAGCTTGCCACATCTTACCACTGGGATTTTTGCCCATATTCTCCTTGCAAAACTTCTCCAGCTCCATCAGGTTGGATGGTTTGCTCTTGTGAACAGCAATCTTTAAGTCTGACCACAGATTTTCTATTGGATTGAGATCTGGGCTTTGACTAAGCCATTCAAACATATTTACCACCCAAGTGTTGCTTGTGCAGTGTGTTTGGGGTTATTGTCCTGCTGGAAGGTGAGCCTCCGTCCGAGCCTCAGATCACACACAGAGTGGTACAGCTTCTGCTGAAGAATATCTCTGTATTTAGCACCATCCATCTTTCCCTCAACTCTGACCAGTTTCCCAGTCCCATCCCCCAGCATGATGCTGCCACCACCATGTCTCACTGTGGGGATGGTGTTCTTTGGGTGATGTGATGTGTTGGGTTTGCGCCAGACATAGCGTTTTCTTTGATGGCCGAAAAGTTCAGTTTCAGTCTCATCAGACTAGAGCACCTTCCTCTATACATTTTGGGAGTCTCCCACATGCCTTTTCACAAACTCACAACGTGCCTTTTTGTCTTTAGCTGAAAGTAATGGATGTCTTCTGGCCACTCTGCCATAGAGGCCAACTCTATGGAGCGTACGGCTTATTGTCGTCCTATGTACCAATACTCCAGTCTCTGCTGTGAAACTCTGGAGCTCCTCCAGGGTCACCTTAGGTCTCTGTGCTGCTTCTCTGATTAATGCCCTCCTTGCCTGGTCCGTGAGTTTTGGTGGGCGGCCCGTCTCTTGGCAGGTTTGCTGTTGTGCCATGTTCTTTCCATTTGGTTATGATAGATTTGATGGTGCTCCTAGGGATCATCAAAGATTTGGATATTTTTTTTATAACCTAACCCTGACTTTTCAACAACATTGTCCTTTACTTGTTTGGAGAGTTCCTTGGTCTTCATGGCAGTGTTTGGTCAGTGATGCCTCTTGCTTAGGTGTTGCAGCCTCTGGGGCCTTTCAAAAAAGGTGTGCATATGTAATGACAGATCACGTGACACTTAGGTTGCACACAGGCGGACATCATTTCACTAATTATGTGACTTCTGAAGGTAATTGGTTGCACCAGAGCTTTTTATGGTTTTCCTAACAAAAGGGGTGAATACATAGGCACATGCCAATTTTCTGTTTTCTATTTCTAAACAATAGTTTTATTTATATATTTTTCTCATTTCACTTCACCAACTTAGACTATTGTGTTCTGATCCATCACATAAAATTCAGATTAACAAAACATTGAACTTAAGGCTGTAATGTAACAAAATACGAAAAAAGTCAAGGGGGGGGGGGATACTTTTGCAAGGCACTGTATGCCTGTTTTTCATTCCCCTTGATACCCTGTTTTTTATTATAGCTGTTTTTCCAAATCTAAATCTTGTGGAGTTAATATTCTTATTTCTAGAAGTGTCTCCTGGGAACGGACCGTCACTCACACCGATAGTAATGGTCGGAAGGAATTTAAATTTTGCCATCAAACCTTTAATAGATGTCTCTAGAGGAGCCTCACACCTGGCCTTTTCTTACCTTCATCGTCTTAAACGTCTTTTTCACCCTGACCAGTTGGTGGATGTATGGAGCTCCGTTCATCCTGATGGTCATGATTATACCTTTTATTTCCCGGTTAGAGATGTTTATTTTCGCATAGACTATTCCCCTTCTCTCCTCCTCACATATAGACTCAATAACTTTTTCAGACCATGCAATGCCCCATGTCTCAATTAAGTCCTCCCTCTCCTCACCAATGTCTACAGGACCTAGTGGTTTCCCAAAATGTCTACATGACTCTTAGTCACTATTTTGATGAAAACCCTGTGTAGAATACTTCGCCCCTCACTGTGTGGGCCGCTGATAAATGTGTAGTTAGGGGGATGTTCGTAAAACATGAAGCAAGACTACAGAAAGAGTGTGCTGCAGACAATTGAGATTGCCTCGCTTGAACACTCACGTAAGTGTTCCCGCTATTCATAACGCTCTTTTGTTAGCTCGTAAAAACGTAAGGATAAGCTTGATATACAAACGAGGGCCTGTTGGCAAGGGGCAGATGACACTTTTTCGAATAATAAGAGCAGTCGGACATTAGCTAGGCCTTTAAGAGAACAAAGAGTGCGTTATTTTCTACCTAAAATTTCTTCAATAATGAGATAAAAAACGAATGACCCACATAAGATTGCAGATGAATTTGCTCATTACTACCAGCCATTATACAATCTATCCTCTTCATGCCCCCCTAACCTTCCTCTTAGTACAGCTATTCAAAACTATCTAACTGACTCAAGTCGTCCGACCAGACCAAAAAATACAATTACAGATTTAGATGGGGCCATATCGGGGAAAGATGCATCAGCTGTCTTGCAATCCATGCAAACTAGCACAGCATTCCAGATCTTCTCCTGGGCCGAGATACACATAAGATCAATATCCGCAGTCTATCTAAAATGGGAAGAAAATACTCCAGCGAATTTTTTAAGCAGGAAAACACTGAATCCAGGGGAGTGGAGTCTCCACAAGTCGATCATTCTAGAAATTTGCAGGAGATGGGGTCCTCCAAGCCTAGATCTCTTTGCTTCCAAGAAAAACAAGCAGACAAATCAATTTTTTTCCCTCTCGTTCAAAGACAATCCGACAAGAGTGGATGCATTTTCGGGTCCCTGGCATGTGGGACTTCTATATGCTTTCCCTCCGATCCAACTGATCTCAAGGGTCCTGATGAAGGTAGCAGAAGAAGGCTCTCATGTGATTCTAATAGCCCCATATTGGCCAAGGAGATCGTGGTTTCCCCTGCTTCTTAGTCTCTCCAAAGGGGATTTCTGGATCCTTCCTCAGATCCCGGACCTTCTTTTACAGGGTCCGGCCTGGCACCCAACGATCAACCATTTGAATCTTACTGCCTGGAATTTGAACGGTCTATCCTGAAATAAAAAGGGTTATCTGATGCGGTCATGGACACCCTTTTATCCAGCAGAAAACCAGTCACGTCTAAGATCTATCTTAGAACATGAAAGACGTTCCTCCAGTTTGTCAGGGACATCTCCACTCCGGCTGACAGCGTTCCCCTCTTCTGTCCTCCTCGCCCGGTTGTAGAAACGGCCCTGGGAGAAAGCATAGAATCCGGAAGCTGCAATCCTTAATCGCCGCCTGAACTCAACGCCGGCTCCGTCACTTCCCATTGCAGTCGCATTAGCAGCTCTGCGGGACGGATAAAAAGGACCACGGGCCGTAGTTTGCCCATCACTGAACTAGAACAATATCTACTTCCAGTCCTGGACCTGGTCCACTCCATCAACTTTCTTTAATCATTATAGACTTGATGTTTTGGCTAACAGGGACTTGTCCTTTGGACGAAAAGTCTTGTCTGCAGCAGTCCCTCCCTAGTCTTGTTCCTTTGTTAATCCTCCTGCTTAGTGCCGTTGGGGAGGCGTACGGAAAAGATGATAATTACTCTTACCGGTAATTGGACTTTCCGTCTAGCCTCCACAACGGCACTGGGATTTCCCACCCTAATCATCTTGCCTGTATCTTCTGATTTAATATTTCGTTCAAGTGTATTGTTCTCTCCCAAATCAAAATTATTTTCAGCATCATCCGGAGTTCTTGGATATTTACTGGAGAAGGTGAAGGGGAGGAGGCTTTTAAATCTTTGTTCTCCACGTTGTTTCCTGTCCCTGGGAGGCAGAGTAACCTCCTGCATAGTGCCGTTGTGGAGGCTATACGGAAAATCCAATTACCGGTGAGAGTAATTATCATCTTTTAATTTTTCTTTCTAAGCAGTTGTGAGAGGGCTGGAATTAGCAATTCTGGCATTTTTTTACGACGTTGACCAAAGGGGATAATTTACATGATATCGGTACAGTGTGGATTGACGCGGTGATACCAAACATGTACGGGAGATTTTATTTTTGCATTTTTTTTATTGAAAAGCGTATTTTTATTTATTGGAATGTTTCTTATTTAATAAACGTTTGTTTGTTTTTTACTTTTTTAACCACTTAATAGTCCGACAAGGGGCTATAACAGAAAATCTATTGATTGCTTCTAAAATACAACAGTCACATGTCCTCAGACGTTCTGCGAGCTGTTGTGTTGTGGTCACTATAGGAAACATAAACCGTCCTCTCAGCTAATGTGCTCCATAGTATGGAGACGCTGAATCCTGACATCTCACCACCTGACAATGGCCCCCAGGTCTCCGATCTTAGGGCCAGGTCACTGGACTGACCCCAGCATGGAGTTACAGCGCAGTGATAATACGTTCTGAGACCGAGCAGAACCCGAGCTTCTCCACACTCATGTAGACAGGACCTGGCCGCTCCTTATAGAAGCCCCTGTACTGCCCCCTGCAGGTCACTGCCGAATAGCTGGGGGCTGTTACCATAGTAACACATGGCACCGGGGTTCTGTGCACCACGTGTTACTATAGGACTGTAGCACTGACACCTCTGTCTTCTCCAAGTACTGCAGATGCCGTGTATTATAGAGCAGCCATCTATTGTGGGGGTGGGGGAGGGCAGAGATTGTCAGTGTAAGGCCTTGTTCACACCACGTCTGTACATGTCACTGCACACACACGTGTATACACTGCACATGACGGGTCTTACCTTGTGATATAAGAGGCTGGTGCTCCTCCATTACATGTCACTGCACACACGTGTATACACTGCACATGACGGCTCTTACCCTGTGATATAAGAGGCTGATGCTCCTCCATTACATGTCACTGCACACACGTGTATACACTGCACATGACGGGTCTTACCTTGTGATATAAGAGGCTGGTGTCCTCCATTACATGTCACTGCACACACTTGTATACACTGCACATGACGGCTCTTACCTTGTGATATAAGAGGCTGGTGCTCCTCCATTACATGTCACTGCACACACTTGTATACACTGCACATGACGGCTCTTACCTTGTGATATAAGAGGCTGGTGTCCTCCATTACATGTCACTGCACACACTTGTATACACTGCACATGACGGCTCTTACCTTGTGATATAAGAGGCTGGTGCTCCTCCATTACATGTCACTGCACACACGTGTACACACTGCACATGACGGCTCTTACCTTGTGATATAAGAGGCTGGTGCTCCTCCAGTACATGTCACTGCACACACGTGTACACACTGCACATGGCGGCTCTTACCTTGTGATATAAGAGGCTGGTGCTCCTCCATCATGGCCTCCTTGTACAGATCCTCGTGTCCTTCTATATACTCCCACTCCTCCATGGAGAAATAGACAGTGACGTCCTGACACCTTATAGGAACCTGACAACACAATGACACCGTCATCACCCAGACCCCTCCAGTGCTGTTACTGGAGAATTTCCCAGCATTCCCAGCAGTGTCACCTCTCCAGTCAGCAGCTCCATCATCTTGTGGGTGAGTTCTAGGATCTTCTGCTCATGTATCAGGGGGTGAGGTGGAGGCTCTGTGATGGGGTGAGGGGTCCTTCTCCGCCCTCCTGACTCCTGGAGATGGATGATGGGAGTCACACAGTCCCCCGATGTCTTCTTCACTATTGTGTACTCCTGTGGATGGAGAGAGATACTTAGAGAATAAACCCTTCAGGGGCCATGTGCTCTCCTCCGGCCCTCTCCTCCTGGTACAACGTGCCTACTTACCTTCTCATGGCTCCTACAACATGACTATTGGTCACATGACACATCACTCACCATACTGTGGGCTGATCTTCAGGTTCTCCATCACTTGGAAGGTCTGGAGGCCGTTCTCCAGGTCCCTGGACGCTTCCTATCACTTCCTATGATGGATTCTCCTTCCCGATGTCTGACTTGTTACAGAATACAATAAAGAGGAGAGAAATCTAGAAAAGTTTACCTCTCCGCTCAGCAGGGAGATGATCTCCAAAGTGAGGTCTAATATTCTTCTGCTGATCTCCTTCCTGTCCATCCTTGGTGGTCATTCAGGAGAAGAGGAGAGAACTGGAGGAGCTGGAGGCTTCTAGTACTGCAGGCGCCTTTATGAGAAGAGAGGAAATCATCCAGGGGACAAGACCAGATGTCATCTCCAGAACCGCACTTCCTGAGCCTGGAGGGGCCCCGCTTCTCAGAGCCCCCACCACTTGGATCCCAGGGGCCCCAAAATGGAGTTTTCCGGTGGCTCCACAGGAGATAAATGTCTGATAGATGCAGGTCCCACCTCTGGGCTGTGCTCAGCTGTGTCCAGAACTCCTGGAGAAGAGACTGGAGAGAGCTGAGCTCAGGCCGGGCCCCCGCTACGATTATTCTCCTCCTGGATGCAGGGGCCCCTTACCAGGACAGTCAGGGGCCAGTGCATGATGACAACCCCCACTCTCCCCACTACTACTCCCATCATACTAAGCTGAGGAGCAGAGAAGGATTCCTTGTCTGTAATGGAGGAGAATCTCCAGAGGTGACATGTCTGAGCTCTCCACCACACTGTCTCCTCACAGCTCATCTTACCTGCAGGCTGGAGGAATGGCTGATACCAGAGAGAACAAGAGCCCTGACTACCGACCAGGACCTGCCCAGTATCTGCTGCACTGCCAGAGCTGAAGGACCTGCCCAGTGTCTGCCGCACTGCCAGAGCTGAAGGACCTGGGGTGACGTCACCGACATGTGATCAGTGCAGGGGGCGGAGCTAGGCAGTAGAGCCAATGATCATATGACAGTGATCTCAGTTCAGGTCCTTCAGTTCTGCTAGGTGATGATGTCAATATCATGTGGTCTATATTGCAGCAGAGCCCCGCCCCATCACATGACGGTGACGTCACCGCAGGTCCTTCAGCTCTGGCAGTGCAGCAGATACTGGGCAGGTCCTGGTCGGTAGTCAGGGCTGTGACTGGAGTTGCTGGAGGCAGGATCTCCCAGGAGCAGCTCCACTCTGGCCGATCACTGCTGACAGGAGCTGCTCATAGAGACCCCATTCTAGAGGTGTCTCTACAGAGCAGAGCGCACTGGTTCCTGTATGGGGGCTGCTGGGGAGATGAGGAGATGAAGCCCGTCTCCCAGTATTAGTTATACTTCTATCTGTGCTTTTTACATATAATCAGAATTTTATCTTCTTTATCCTTTATTAACATGAATTTCATTTAAAGTAAATTTTTCGTTCTTGGGTTTTCATTTTTTTCCTTCCTGCCTCATTCTATATCTGTCTTTTTTACCTTTTTATTTGTTTTGACTCTGTTTTATGTAATTTTTAAAATTTTTAGTTTTTGCGCTTTAGTTTTTTCCTCCCTGCCTTCCAAGATCCAAAACTTTTTACTTTTCTTTCCATGCAGCCTTAGGGCTTATGCACACAAACGTATTTTTTTCCATTCAATTTTTTTACAGGTCGGTTTGCGGAATCATTCACTTCAGTGGGTCCGCAAGAAAACCCAGGAATGACTCAGTGTGAGTTCTGTTTCTGTATGTCCGTTCCCCCAAAAAATAGAGCATGTCCTATTCTTGTCCGTTTTGCGGACAATGAGAGGTATTGTTATAATGCATCTGCAAAGAAAACGGATGCAATACGGATGTCATCCTTTTTTTGCAGATCTGTGTTATGCACTACTGCAAAATACATCCGGTCGCGTGCGTGAGCCCTTATTATGTCGGATTCTTGAGCGACAAGTTGTATTTTTTACTAGCACATCGAAATCTTTTTTTCTTTTTCATTTTGATAGTTCGGACGTTTTTTTTTTTTTATATGTAAAATTAGGAATGTCCCTAAATAATCGATCCGATCACAAGTGCATGGGAATCCACGCAGAAAAACGTGAAAATTCCGCAACATGTGCCGGTACCCTACACATTTCAGACAACGTGGCGTCTTAGTGACAGAATGGAAGTACATAGCCAACTAAACACATTTAAAGGGGTTGTCCGGTTCTAAGAGGAAACCACTCTAATAAAGAGTAGTGGGGTCGTCTATCAAACTGGTGTAAAGTAGAACTGGCTTAGTCGCCCCTAGCAACCAACCAGATTCCACCTTTCATGTTCCAAAAGAGCTGTAAAAAATGAAAGGATAAATCTGATTGGTTGCTATGGGCGACTTAGCCAGTTCTACTTTACACCAGTTTGATAAATGACCCCATAAATGATTACTTACCTGCCAGATCCCTCTCCAGTTTTTATAGTTAATGGGGCTGGCGGGCATTCCGGTAGCATCCGGCAGAGCTGGGTCCGGAGAACTCGGGCACTGCTGGATCCGTAGTACTCGGGCACTGCTGGATCCGGAGAACTCCGTCACTGCTGGGTCCGGAGAACTCCGTCACTGCTGGGTCCGGAGAACTCCGTCACTGCTGGGTCCGGAGAACTCCGTCACTGCTGGGTCCGGAGAACTCCGTCACTGCTGGGTCCGGAGAACTCCGTCACTGCTGGGTCCGGAGAACTCGGGCACTGCTGGGTCCGGAGAACTCGGGCACTGCTGGGTCCGGAGAACTCGGGCACTGCTGGGTCCGGAGAACTCGGGCACTGCTGGGTCCGGAGAACTCAGGCACTGCTGGGTCCGGAGAACTCGGGCACTGCTGGGTCCGGAGAACTCGGGCACTGCTGGGTCCGGAGAACTCGGGCACTGCTGGGTCCGGAGAACCTGGCACTGCTGGGTCCGGAGAACTCGGGCACTGCTGGGTCCGGAGTTCCTCTGCTGGAACTGCCTGTCAGAATTTTTGCCACAGATGTGAAAGTAGTCTAATTCCAACTTTATTGTTGTAATAATATAAAAAATACAAACTTTCTCATCCAACTGTTTTATTAAACATATAACCACAAACCACACAAGACAGATAAAAATGTGTAAATATAAAACTTAACAAGCATCGGTCACCGTGATCTCCGCACTACTGCCGGGTAGAATAGATCATGGTGAATTAAAGGGGTCTTCTGGATTGGTCATTAATATCGGATCGGTGGGGGTCCGGCCAATCAGCTGTTAGAAGAGGCTGGCGGTCCGTGAGTTCTGCAGCCTTTTCCTAGGCCAATGACATTCAAGTCAATGGGGCTGAGCTGCAATACCAAGGACAGCCACTATACGATGTACGGTGCTGTGGTTGGAGAGCTCCCATCTGAGCGGTGAGCGCAGCAGCTCCCTGAAACAGCTGATCTGTGGGAGTGCTGAATCCCCCCCCCCCCCCCCCCCCCCCTTCCCCGAGCAATGTAAATCATTATCAATTCCTGGATAAGTCCCTTTATATCAGCCTGTATTACTGCAAACGGAGGTATGGTCGCAGTAAAATCTTAACTTTTATGCATATTGTTGGGATTCGCTCTGGTAGTTAGGATAAGCGGGCGCAGTACAGAGTCCAAATACAAGTTCGTAATTCAAATTTCAGTGTTTATTTACACATAATGCCGAAAACAAATGCTTGTATGGAGCACGCCTGCTTGTCAAACAGCTGATCGGCGTTGGTGCTGGGTGTCGGACCCCCACTGATCAGATATTGATGACCTATGGGAGTTACAAAAATAGCAAAGCAAAGCAAACTATGCTTTTCCAGAACTTGTGAGGTCAGAAACAGCGTTGTGCACTGTGCTAGGTGGTTTCTGTAAAAATATATTTGTCCTGTGTTAACCAGTAAATAGAAATTGAGATTCCTCAGTAGTTGATACCTTTTAATGACTGAAAAAAAGATGACACAATTGCAACCTGTCAAGACTACTTAGGCCTCTTCTTTGGGAGTATTTTAAGAGTCTCTGAAGATTCACATATTTTACAAACATTGTCAGATATTGTCTTGAAAGAACATTCGTTATTGAACAGGGAGAGCCCAAATTACAGAGAAACATAGTTTATAAGGCTGAAAATGACATCTGTCCACCAAGTTATCCTGCCAAGTTGATCCAGAGGAAGGCAAAAAACCTTCTTGAGGGAGAAACAAATTTTCATTTTAAGGAAAACCAATTCCTTCCCTACTCCAATCAGGCAATCAGAATAACTCCCTGGCTCAACGACCCTTCTCCAGAAATCTAATAATTGTAAACTGTAATATTATTACACTCCAGAAATACATCCAGGCCTCTCTTGAGCTCTTTTAGTGAACTCACCATCACCACCTCCTCAGGCTAAGTCTCACTGCTCTTATTGTAAAGAATCCGCTTCTATGTTGGTGGAGAAACCTTCTTTCCTTTAGATGGAGAGGATGTCCCCTTATCACAGTCCTGGGTATAAAAATAGATGACTGGTCCCTCGTCCAGAGTAGATGTTCCCTGGCTTATGCAAGACGATGATGCCTTTGCCTGGTGGTGTGGTCAGGTATAGAGTTGAGCGGACACCTGGATGTTCGGGTTCGGCCGAACTTCACAAAAAAGTTTGAGTTCAGGACCCGAACTTGACCCCGAACCCCCATTGAAATCAATGGGGACCCGAACTTTTGAGCAGTAAAATGGCTGTAAAAATTGGCTGCAGAGGGATGAAGCGGAAATGTGGGACAAGTTGTTAAAGCAGAAGGATCGAATGAAAGGGCCAATTAAAGATGAATTTTAGAAATTTAAGTCCCTCTAACCTATGCAGAGCAGTTTTTTTTGCCAGAAATGGGTTAATGTCAACCACCAATGGAACAGATTATTTTAAAAAATTCGGTCCCTGTCACCTATGCAGAGCAGGGGTTTATTCACGGCAAAAAAATGTAAATGTCAACCCAAGAATGTAACAGGAAAATTTATGAAATGTATTAACCTGTCTACTAGGTAGAGCAGGGATCTATCACAGCCAAAAAATTTTGAATGTCACCCGAAAATGTAACAGAAAAGTAAGTGATTTTTTTTTACCTGTCTACTACATAGAGCAGTGGTATATCAGACCCCAAAATTGGTGAATTTCACCTAAAAATGGAACAAATTAGTGATTTTTTTTAACCTGTTTACTAGGTATAGCAGTGGTATATCACACCCAAAAATTGGTGAATTTCACCCGAAAATGTAACAGACAAATTAGAGACATTTTTTTACCTGTCTACTAGGTAGATCATGGGTATATCACCAAAAATTGGTGAATTTCACCCGAAAATTTAACAGACAAATTAGTATTTTTTTTTTACCTGTCTACTAGGTATAGCATGGGTATATCACACCCAAAAATTGGTGAATTTCACGCAAAAATGTAACTGACAAATTAGAGAATGTTCTTTACATGTCTACCAGGCATAGCAGTGGTATATCACACCCAAAAATGTGTGAATTTCACCTGAAAATGTAACAGACAAATTAGTGATTTTTTTTTTACCTGTCTACTAGGTAGAGCATGGGTATACCACACCCAAAAATTGGTGAATTTCACCCAAAATGTAACAGACAAATTAGTGAAATTACATAAAATAAAATACGTACAAATAAAAAAAGAACTTGATTTATGAGGTGGAGGTCCATATGGAGTAGGAGTTTGAGGAGGCGGTGGAAACAGTGGTGGAGGAGGACGATGTAGCCAACACAGGTTTTTTTTAAATTAGGGTACACTCCAAAAGAGTGAAATATACAAAATACAAGAATGAGCAATTGTGCTGTAGTATAACAAAGGCTGGTATACATGTCCTGTGGGATCCATGCCTGGTTCATTTTAATGAACGTGAGCTTGTCCACATTGGCTGTGGATATTTCGGCCATGCTTTTCCACATTTCGGCCGCGCTAACCCTGCCTTCTGAGGGGCTGGCGGTGCCCCAGCGGCGTTGGAGACCTCTTCCTCCGCCTTGTGCTTCCACTTTGCCCCCGCTGTCAGGTGGGAATGCCACCAGCAGCGCATCTACCAGTGTGCGCTTGTACTCGCGCATCTTACGATCACACTCCAGTGAGGGAATTAAGGACGGTACATTGTCCTTGTAACGGAGATCCAGCAGCGTGGCCACCCAGTAATCAGCACAAGTTAGAATGTGGGCAACTCGCCGGTCATTGCGGAGACACTGCAGCATGTAATCGCTCATGTGTGTCAGGCTACCCAGAGGCAACGAAAAGCTGTTCTTTGTGGGAGGTGTATCATCTGTGTCCTCTGTATCCCCCCAGCCACGCACCAGTGATGGCCATGAGCTGGTCTTGGTGCCACCCTGCTGTGAACATGGTTCCTCCTCCTCCACCTCGTCATCCTCCAGAACTGTGCCCTGGCTGGACAATTGTGTACCTGGCGTTTGTGGGTGCAGGAACCCATCCTCTGAGCCACTTGTGAATGACTGTCCGGAAACCCTATGAAATGATCCATCTTCCTCCTCCCCCTCCTGTGCCACATCCTCTTCCATCATCGTCAAAATCATTTTTTCAAGGAGGCCATAGAAGTAGGATAGTAATGCTGAGATTGGCGTCATCGGCACTGGCCACGTTGGTGGAGTACTCGAAACAGCACAACAAGGAACACAGGTCTCACATGGAGGCCCAGTCATTGGTGGTGAAGTGGTGCTGTTCCTCAGAACAATTCACCCGTGCGTGCTGCAGCTGAAACTCCACTATGGCCTGCTGCTGCTCGCACAGTCTGGCTAGCATGTGCAAGGTGGAGTTCCACCTTGTGGGCACGTCGCATATGAGGCGGTGAGCGGCAAGGCCGATGTTACACTGCAGCGCTGACAGGTGAGCAGCAGCAGGGCAAGAACACCGAAAGCGTGCACAGACGGTTCGCACTTTATGCAGCAACTCTGACATACCGGGGTAATTTTTAAGTAATCTCTGCACCACCAAATTCAGCACATGCGCCAGGCAAGGGATGTGCATCAAACCGGCTAGTCCCAGAGCTGCTACGAGATTTTGGCCATTATCGCACACCACCAGGTCGGGCTTGAGGCTCAGTGGCACCAACCACTCATCGGTCTGTTGTTCAAGGCCCGTCCACAGCTCCTGCACAGTGTGGGGTTTTTCCCCTAAACAGAAAAGTTTTAAAACTGCCTGCTGTCGTTTACCCGTGGCTGTGCTGAAGGTGTTACACTGACTGGATGAGGAGCTGGTAGAGGATGAGGAAGCAACAGGAGGCAAACTAAAGCACCCTGCAATCCTTGGTGGTGGAAGGACATGCGCCAAACTACTATCCGCCTCAGGCCCAGCTGTTTATGGAGATATAACTGTTATGGAGATATAACGTCCCTGACCGTGCTTACTGGTCCACGTATCTGTAGTGAGGTGCACCTTGCCACAGATGGCGTTGCGCAGTGAACACCTGATTTTGTCCCCCACTTGGTTGTGCAGGGAAGGGATGGCACGCCTGGAAAAGTAGTGGCGGCTGGGCACGACATACTGTGGATACAACAGATAAACTCCACAAGCATTGAAGACACGTCTGCTGGGATTTTCTTTCTATTACACGTGGTAATTATCCTATCCCGTGCGGCGTGCAATCCAGCGTGTGCCGGCCAAACTTCTTTCCACGACATACTGTGGGACAGCCACCGCCATAAAAGGCTTTTAAAACTCTGCGTCTCCACCAGACGGAATGACAGCATTTCAAATGCCAGTAATTTAGAAATGCTGGCATTCAGGGCCAGGGATCGTGGGTGGGTAGGGGGGTACTTCCTCTTCCACTCCAGTGTTTGGGAGATGGAGAGCTGAACGCTTCTGTGGGACATTGTGGAGATGCTTGGTGACCCAGATGGTGGTGTTGCTGGCAGATCCTCTGTTTGCAGGGTGGCAGGTGGCACTGTCACTCCAGAGGTGGATGAAGAGGCCGAGACTGCAGCAGAAGAGGAAGCCGGAGGAGCCAGAGAACTTTCTTGGTTTTTGAGGTGTCTACTCCACTGCAGCTTGTGCTTTGCACTTAGATGCCTGGTCATGCAGGTTGTGCTCAGGTTGAGAACGCTTATGCCTTGCTTCAGGCTCTGATTGCACAGCGTGCAAACCACTCGTGTCTTGTCGTCAGCACATTGTCTGAAGAACTGCCACGCCAGGGAACTCCTTGGAGCTGGCTTTGGGGTGCTCGGTCCCTTTCTGCGGGGATGGCCGCTCCGCTTTTGCACCCTGCTCCCGATTCTGCTGTGCTGGTGGATCTGTACGACCACCGCCTCTTCCTCCGAACTACACAGGTCACTCGCATGACCTTGATTCCATGTAGGGTCGAGGACCTCATTGTCCTCCACATCATCTTCCACCCAGTCTTCACCCCTGCCCTCCTTGTTGGTCTGCACACTATCGAAAGCCCCAGCAGTTGGCACCTGTGTTTTGTCATCATCCGAGACGTGCTGCGATAGTCCTCCCATGCACTCATCTTGAAACATAAGTGGTTGGGCATCAGTGCACTCAATCTCTTCCACTTCTGGGGCAGGGCTAGGTGGATGGCCCTGGGAAACCCTGCTAACAGAGAGTCATCAAAAAGCAGAAGAGACTGCTGCATGACTTGGGGCTCAGACTGCTTGGCTGATTTGCAAGGGGGTGAGGTGAAAGACTGATGGACATCGGCTGCAGGTGCCAACTCTGATCTTTCAGCAGGAGACTGGGTGGGAGACAATGTGAAGAAACTGGAGGCACTGTCAGCAACCCAATCTACTATCGTCTGTACTTGTTCAGGCCTCACCATTCGTAGAGCCACATTAGGCCCGACCAACTACTGCTGAAGGTTCTGTCGCCTACTAGCTGGCACAGACCAACCACGTCCTCTCCCTTCAACAGGAGCTCCACGACCGGGGCAACGTCCCTTATTTGACGCTCTTATATTTCTAAAATTTAGGATCTTGCCCAAAATGGGTGTTTTTTTTAAATAACAGAATAGAGCAACAGTATCTAACGCGTGTATCTCACAATGACAGACGCAGCAAAGGCTGGAAAATTTATTTTTTTTGCCCTAAATAGGTGTTTTTTTTTAATAGCAGAATAGAACAAAAGTATCTAAAGGGTGTATCTCACAATTACATATGCAGCAAAGGCTTCAAAATCAATATTTTTGCCCTAAATGGGTGTTTTCTAATACCAGAATAGCACAGCAGTATCAAAATAGTTTATCTCACATGTACAGATGCAGACAAGGCCACAAGATAATATTTTTGCCCAAAATAGGTGTTTATTTAATACCAGAATAGCACAGAAGTATGTAAAGGGTGTATCTCACAATGACATATGCAGCAAAGGCTGCAAAATTTAGTTTTTTGCCCTAAATGGGTGTTTTTTAATACCAGAATATGACAGCAGTATATAACGCTTGAATTTCACATGTACAGATGCAGACAAAGCCGCAAATTAAGTATTTCAAGCTTATTTTTAACAATCACAGATGCAGCAAAGGCTGCAATATTACTTTGCACAAAAATGGGTGTTTTTTTACTAACAAAATATGACAGCAGTATATATGCTTGGATTTCAATGTAACAAAAGCACATATGCTGTGCTGGTGCACTGAGCTTGCATAAAATGGCTGCAGCCGCCGCCGCCCACCTAACTAACAGACGGATAAAAGTTATTTTTCTCTGTCACTGGGCTCAGGGCAGGGTAAAAAGATTGTGCACTGCACCCACACAACAAAATCTATGTAGATCGCTGAGTTCAATTGCAGTTCTGATTAAAGTTTATTTCCTATTCTCTCCCTCAAAGCAGCAGCATCCTATCCCTACACTACGCACAGCAGAGTGACGTGCAGCGCTACGTGACTCCAGCTTATATGGAGGCTGGGTCACATGCTGCACTGGCCAATCACAGCCATGCCATTAGTAGGCATGGCTGTGATGGCTTCTGAAGGCACAGAGTTAAACACTTGTTGATTGGTTGCTCTGCAGCCTTTCAAAAAGCAGCAATAAATCACCGAACCCGAACTTTTACTAAAATGATCGGGATCGGGGTCCAAAAATCCTAAAGTTCGGTACGAACCTAAACTTTCCAGTTCGGGTTCGCTCAACCCTAGTCAGCTACCCTTGCAGGTCATTAAACATGCAGACCACGCTGATGTCAACTGTTTTGAATGGTCTGACATGACACTTGGGTGCCTCTCACCTCTGAGAACATCCTGCTTGAAGTCTCACAATGGCAAGGTACTGTTCATCAATTGTTGGATGTCGTTGTGTTCTTAAGATATCAAAATGTGATATTCTTATTGAAGCAGGAAATGTATTGGCGATTCATGGACCTGTTTGTCATTAAGCTCCTTGTTAGATAACAGCAAGTTGTGCAAAAAGTACTGAAATATTGAAACCAAATTCCACACACAAGCCAAATATCCCTAACTTTTCGGGAGTAGTGTATTTATACATAGTTATTAGATCTCCCCTCAGTTATCTTTTTTCCAAACTGAATAACCCTAATTTTGATTATATTTCTGGAACCTGTAGTCCTCCCATTCCAGTTATTACTTTATTTGCCCTCCTCTGAACCCTCTCCAGCTCTGCTATGTCTGCCTTGTTCACAGGAGCCCAGAACTGTACACAGTCCTCCATGCGTGGTCTGACTAGTGATTTGTAAAGTGGTAGGACTATGTTCTCATCACCTGCATCTATGTCCCTTTTGATGCACCCCTTCCATGGTGCTGCACATCGAGAGGGTTACACATACATAATATAAAAAATACAAATATGATAAACATGGAGCTACTAACAAGCCAGTACAGAGGGGAGAGGTCCCCGACCACAAGGGGTTATAAACTACAAGGAAATGAGAAGGACACCACACATCTGGCTGTGTGGTGGCAGCATGCTTCTTGTAGGTGGTTGGCTCTCCAGGTTGCTTTTAAAGGATTGTGTGAAGGACAAGAAGAAGAAAGAAGGAGTTCTTGTGAGGATCGGGGATTATGTGGGAAGGTTGCATAAAAAATCCAGCACTGCTGATCTTCAAACCGGACACTTTATTTCGCAATACACAGGCAGATAACAACGCAGGTGGTAAGGGGGGGGGGGGGGTACCCATATTCTCTTTGTCTTAATGTGTGGAGATGTAATCAGAAAAGCAGGTGAGAGATGGAACAGATTGTGGATGGCCTTATATGTAGTGGTTAGTACTATAAACTGCATTCTCTGGACAATGTGGTAAACCTACTTTGCCACATCTCTGCCAAGCCTCCAATCTATCCAGATCCATCTGAGGCAGTATAAGTGAGCTGGATATAGTACCTACAGAATTCAGCACCTGACTCCATTCATGTTCTGCAGGTAATAAAGATAAAAGGGAGGATACATATGAAACACACATATATGTGCATCACTTGGTCACTGAAGTCATGTTGGCAATATTCAGGGGTTAATTAACAGATGTGACATCACCAGCGATTCCCAATACCGATATATCACTCAGCTCCAGTATCTAGATAGGTTTACCATTAAACCGCAGGAATGTACATATGGGCTTAATTATCACAGATCACCCGGTCAGATAAATCAATGATATAGTCATCATGCCACCAATATCACTGTCTCCGAACAGGAGGGTTAGTCTGTAGGAGCAATGAAGGTCACAGCGCTAGGAGAAAGTATAATGTGAGCCAAGAAGACAATGTCTGTCAGTGACAATGGTGACGGTGTTATGGAGCAAATAGAAGAGTTTATTTTATCTTTAAATACTGTTTGGATGAAGATAAAATCTGAATATGTCAACATACGTTACAAAACCATTACATGGAGCGTCGTTACTTCTCCCCCATGTCACTCTGGACTCTCCCGCAGTGTGGGTGGAGGTGTGAATACAGCGATAAGAAGCAAAGTTCATGGGGACAATCCATCTTCACTGCTCTGGAAGTAAACAAGGCTCTTCTCTTCCAAGAAATATAATGCAGTTGTTTGACTGATCCAGGATAATGCCACCCAAAAAATAAATAATCTTATTGGTTTTTAAGCTGGAGATGCACGGTGACATCAGATGATATGTTGCATTATGACACTACATATAATGACTGTCAATAGGTTCACAACGTGACACGCTATATGTCATGACAGTCACATAAATTTCAACACTTGGATTCTTCTTGGTTGCAGGTCATATGTGACTTTCCCATGATAGAACACAATGCAAGTTATGGTCAACTACAACTTGTGCAGTTTGGCAGGTATTTCTACTGCCAAATCTCAGCTCTAAAATAGCTGCATGACAGCAAGTTGCAGACACGTTTTGAAACAGTTCTGAGACTCACAGCGTGTGAAACATGTTGCCATATAGCCTGAAACGTAACTTCTGTGAATGAGATGGATTAAAAATTCTATTTTGCTCTAATCGCATTTGCCATATCTAAAAAACAATATAGTTTGCCTTGATCTGCTAAATTTTAGAATTTCAGTTTCTTCTTTTAAAATATAAAAAGTCAAAATGGCTTTTCTCCTGTGTGAATTTTCTGATGTCTAACAAGACCTGATTCATCTGTAAAACATTTCCCACATTCTGAACATGAATATGGCTTCTCTCCTGTGTGATTTCTCATATGTTCAACAAGATGTGATTTATATGTAAAACAGTTCTCACATTCTGAACATGAATATGGCTTCTCTCCTGTGTGAATTCTCTTATGTTTAACAAGATTTGATTTAACTGTAAAACATTTTCCACATTCTGAACATGAATATGGCTTCTCTCCTGTGTGATTTCTCTCATGTACAACAAGATGTGATCTCTTTGTAAAACATTTCCCACATTCTGAACATGAATATGCTTTCGTTTGTGTGTGACTTCTATCATGTACAACAAGACTTGACTTATCTAGAAAACATTTTCCACATTCTGAACATGAATATGGCTTTTCTCCTGTATGAATTATATTATGTTTAACAAGTTTTGATTTATCTGTAAAACATTTCCCACATTCTGAACATGAATATGGCTTCTCTCCTGTGTGATTTCTCTCATGTGTAACAAGATATGATCTCTTTGAAAAACATTTCCCACATTCTGTACATGAAAATGGCTTCTCTCCTGTGTGTTTTCTCATATGTTCAACAAGATGTGATTTATATGTAAAACAGTTCCCACATTCTGAACACGAATATGGTTTCTCTCCTGTGTGAATTCTCTTATGTTGAACAAGATTTGATTTAACTGTAAAACATTTCCCACATTCTGAACATGAATATGGCTTCTCTCCTGTGTGACTAATCCTATGTCTAACAAGATTTGATTTATCTGTAAAACATTTCCCACATTCTGAACACGAATATGGTTTCTCTCCTGTGTGAATTCTCTTATGTTGAACAAGACTCGATTTTTTTGTAAAACATTTCCCACATTCTAAACAGGAGTATGGCTGCTCTGCTGTGTGAATTCTTCTGTGTGTAGAAAGTTTTGATTCTTCTATAAACTCTTTACCACCCTGAAAGCTTTTATCCCCTTTCTGACCTGTGTTTTTGGTAACAATCTGTAATTGGTCAGGGAAAGGTCCCTCGTGAGGAGGATTATATAAAAGATCTGTACTGTGAAGTCCTGGGTGTACACTAGGGTTAATGAGGTTTTCTCCTGAGGAGTGCTGCATGATATCTTCAGCTTCTTCTTTATAATTTAGTGATAATACAGCTTTGCCCTTAATATTTTTACTGGATTTATCTGTGAAAATAAAAATTGGAATTTGTGATTATTTTTCAAGCTATGCAGTAGACATTACTATTTTGCTGTAATTGGATATATGGTATAAATGTATAAACCAGCTTTGCCTCTAATGCCACCAGATGTAAGGTAGCTATCCTATAAGTTAATGTCCAACCTTTTAAACAGGTCTTGAGGCATGACTTGGATAATGATTATGTCAGCATCATTAGTGGTCCTTTTAGTGTACCTGCTGCTGAAAAACACACACTGCTCATTACAAGATGTAGTTTCCCTGGTTCTGCAGTGACAGATCCTTCCTCCAGCAGCAGTGTTAGCGTGTAATTACACCTCCTAATTCCTTCTGCTGTTATTTTACTGCAGCCTGGACTAAGCTTGTGTGAGACAGCAGCAGCGGGGGCGGAGGTACACTGAGAGGAGCATGACACTTAAGGAACAGATGGACGCTGGGAAGGTACAGAATGAGAAATGAAAATGGAAAATCGCTATGACCTCAAAGGGATAAGACTGATCATCTGAGAATCTGATCATGAACACCATCTACATTTAGAAAAATAGCTTTACCAGGAGGTAAAGCACACATCTCAGTCTTAAATCACGGACATGACAATGCGGTCTGTATAGCCTAATGGCCGCACAGTCACCAGAACTCAGGTTTATAGACATCTTCAGAATGCAGTAGAATAGACAGAGTGAGGTCATCAATCAGAACCTGTATCAGAACCTGTAATAAAGGTTCCCAGCACCTTGTTGGCTCCAGTACACTAAGAATTCAAGATGTTCTAAGGGGAACGAGGATCCTATCAAGAATTAAGAAGGGGGATGTAATGAAGTGTCCTGTGAGTGCAGGTGATCATCACTGAGACGTCTGTCTGTACAATAATCACATGTGACATCGGAGCTTCCTGGTAATCATAGAAACTGGAGTGCACCGAAAGGAAGTCTACGAAAAAGTGCACAGGTCAAGCTTGGAGTCTTGACCAAATATCCCAAATTTAATGAGTTATATAACCTGATCCATTGAGGGGATCAAAGGGATTAAAACTTAGCATTTAATAGTAATCAATTAGAAAAAATGGCACAAAAGAAGGAAACATATACGTATTAAGTAGACAGGCCCAAATGGGCCAAACACAATTGCACGAATGAACACCAATATCAAGAAATGGAACGTTCTCACCCGGATGGTTGATGAGTGGGCCGATCTCTGTAGGTGGAACCTAGGTGACACGGTCACAGGTACGGAGTCCGGTTCACGGCGGGTGCTGGTGCTGGTTACAGAACTTCGTGCAGTGAGGATGATACCGAAGGTAATGGACGGTAGGCAGGGTCGGGAAACTTAATCCCTAGTATGTCCCTAGTGATGGGGGAGGGGCTAATCGACCCTACCTACCTATACGGAGTACTTGCTCCGCAAGGAGCGACCCCGTCCGGATACCTAACCCTGGTGGGGCCGGTGTCCCTAATAAGCCCTAGCGATGTCCCGACGTGTCACGTTTCAGTTTAGACTAACTCATCAGGGGACGTGAAAAAATGGGCTAACAGGCACTTTGTGCCTGAGAGGCGAAAAAATGCTGTTGGCTAGGCCTGTGGCAGGGACCAGCCGCAGCAGTGGGAGCTTATAGCAGTAAAACAGAACAGAAAGAGTACCTGTTTAGAACTGCCAAAAAGGTCCAGTGGGGCCTGTTTAGACTCCGGGTGCAGTGGCCAGGCCAGTGGGACTGGACCACCAAAAAATCCTACAAGTGGGACCGCAAATGCTGGATGGCCATTGGGCTGTCCAGACACATAAATGAGGATGCCAGAACGGCGAATTGCGGTCACTGCAGACGTGTGCTCGCGGCGTCCTCGGTTGGCGTCTGCTTTCCACATGCGTTCCACCTGACTCCGCCTCCGTCCCTGGGGTGCGTCTGTTGTGGCGGCATGTGGAGCGCACGCGCCCCCCGACGCTGCGCTCCAGCGCACGCAGATCTGCGGCTCACATGTTTCAGCCTTCCCGGTCCCCATGTGACATCCGGAGGGGGCGTGCCTGTGAAAGGGCGCGCTCTGGCTCCCCACTTAAACGGCACTTCTCAGGATAACAGTGCTGACAGCCCCTCATTTCATACCCTTGATTTGGGCCCCACAGTGACCGCAATTCGCCGTTCTGGCATCCTCATTTATGTGTCTGGACAGCCCAATGGCCATCCAGCATTTGCGGTCCCACTTGTAGGATTTTTTGGTGGTCCAGTCCCACTGGCCTGGCCACTGCACCCGGAGTCTAAACAGGCCCCACTGGACCTTTTTGGCAGTTCTAAACAGGTACTCTTTCTGTTCTGTTTTACTGCTATAAGCTCCCACTGCTGCGGCTGGTCCCTGCCACAGGCCTAGCCAACAGCATTTTTTCGCCTCTCAGGCACAAAGTGCCTGTTAGTCTAAACTGAAACGTGACACGTCGGGACATCGCTAGGGCTTATTAGGGACACCGGCCCCACCAGGGTTAGGTATCCGGACGGGGTCGCTCCTTGCGGAGCAAGTACTCCGTATAGGTAGGTAGGGTCGATTAGCCCCTCCCCCATCACTAGGGACATACTAGGGATTAAGTTTCCCGACCCTGCCTACCGTCCATTACCTTCGGTATCATCCTCACTGCACGAAGTTCTGTAACCAGCACCAGCACCCGCCGTGAACCGGACTCCGTACCTGTGACCGTGTCACCTAGGTTCCACCTACAGAGATCGGCCCACTCATCAACCATCCGGGTGAGAACGTTCCATTTCTTGATATTGGTGTTCATTCGTGCAATTGTGTTTGGCCCATTTGGGCCTGTCTACTTAATACGTATATGTTTCCTTCTTTTGTGCCATTTTTTCTAATTGATTACTATTAAATGCTAAGTTTTAATCCCTTTGATCCCCTCAATGGATCAGGTTATATAATGCACCGAAAGGAAGCCAAAAACACAACCAAACATCTTTAACCACTTAATGACTAAGCTAGTTGTCATTAAATAGCCAATCTTTTTTTTTTTTTTTTTTACATTCAAAGATATTTTTGTCTGTATGAGGACTTATGTTTAACAACTCCTACCAAAACTGTGACTTGTATTTTGTGATATGAGTTGTATTTGTCAATGGAATAATTTACTTGTAATTTATTGCTTAGCTTTTATTATTTTTATTTCTTGAAAGAACATAAAAAGCCCCAACAGGCCTTCTGGTTTCGGCGCCAGCATGGAAGGCAGCATGTGCTAGGAGCGCCGTCCCCTATAGCACCACAAAGCGCATTATCCCCTACAAACTGATTGCTTCAACACTACAAGCAGTCAGAAAAATCTACTTTTATAGCTGATCACCGGTATATGGACCAATTCGCAATACCCATGGGGAGCAAATCTAAAAGGAATCCTGCAAAGCTCTGCAAGGCACCAACAGAGGCCAAAATGGTGGCGCAAACAGAAGACGGAGGCTTGCAACACCTGGTCATAATGGTCTCATAAAACCCTAGTCCAGATACGGAGGGGGATAGGCTGCATTCTACCTGACCTCCAGTAAGCTCTCTCTTCCACAGTGTCACACTCCTTTTCGGCCCTGCAATCCGAGGTCACACAACATACAACATGCCTTGACGAGTTGGAGGCCAGAGTGGCAGCAGTTGAAGCTGAGAACGAGTCAGCCCAGGCTCACCTCACCAAAGCCCTGGCTGAAAATGCCAGACTCTGGAGCAAGATAGATGACCTCTAATCTCTGCATATTTGGCCTCCCAGAGAGTATCCCAGCCAGAGATCTCACCGCCATCTGTGAGTCTGAACAACCAGAGGCCCTGGGACTATCGACTTGTTGTAAGGTAGAAAGGGCACATAGGCTGGACCAAGGCGTCCCACCTGAAACCAACAATAGACAGAATAGACCATCTGCGACATCAGCTCGTGGTAACAGACCACATCAATAGATTGCGGCCATATTGTGAGCTTACAAGCAGGGAGGTGGTGTTGTGACACTGCAAGGCCACCGAATTATATTATTTGGAGACTTTTCTGCTAAAGTGACTCGCCGCAGATGTGCTATTTGCTCCACACTCTTTAAAAACCAAACCCCGCTTCTCTTTATTATTTTCCGCCACCTTAAAAATATTCCATCCAGATAAGTCAACAACCTTTGTCGATCCAGAAGAGGCCACTCCCGTCCTGATTGGCTCCTGCCAAGGAATCAGAACACTCCCAGCTCTCACCTATACAGAAGAAACCTCGACAACTCTTCAAAAGAGGAGTGATAGGATGGCCACAAGCACTGACCGGATGCCCTCCGGCCAGAAAAGAGGATCTCCTACTCCTGGTCTTCAGGATTTAGGATTAATAAACAGCAACACGTCATATTCACATGCTGGGGGTTTGTTGTTGTTAATATGTCGAAAGTATGACCTGAAAATTGTGATTGGAAGCTAACACTAGGTGGGAAACTTGTAGTTGAACTTCAATGTTAGATCTTGATTTTGCCTGTATACCTGATGGCGCCCACGCTGATGGCAGGCACTGCAAAGACCCGCCGGCGGGAAAGTCAGCATTTGAATTAGCCCCTAACACCTCCCAGTGAGCTATTGATAGCGCCAAAGGGGGCTTTATGTCTTATTATTTTAACTAGCTTTCTTTTTCTTTTACCATTCTTATTTGTACTTTGCACTGTTATGCTTTGTGGAAGCTAATGGATGGGGTCACTCATATTATGGTTATATTTAATGTTTCTTCTGCTGGAGAAAGTGAATTGTAATATAATGTGCCAGTAGAGATCTCTCTACTTTCGAAGGTTGCAGGGAAAGGTTCTACTATTAGCAACCTATCACTGTCACAGGTTAGATTTAAGGGAAGAGGGATTGGGGGGATACATTGTGCTCTCTGTTCTGACGGGGTGGGTTAGTTCAGCGCAACAAAGGTTTCACTAATGGCTAGTGCTTTGAAGATAGTGTCTTGGAATATAAAGGGTTTAAGGTCCCCTAGCAAACGTATGATGGTCCTGAAACATCTTAGGCGTGTGAAAGGGGACATTGCCCTCCTACAGGAGACTCATTTGTCAGAAAGTGATTTCTTCTGCATGAAACATCTCTGGGTGGGGGAAGTATATGGTTCAGAGGCTGTGGGGGAAAAAAGTACTTACACTATTGCGGCATGGTCTCCCATACACCGTGCTAACACACAACCATGACGATGCGGGAAGGATCTTGTGACGAAACCAATCTCGCCACTGTGTTTTGGAGGGGGCTGGTTGCTAGCCTCTTGCCTCAGGATTATGGCCCATACTAACTTTAAAGAAGACAGGCCGGCCGCACAGCTTAAATCTGTCTTTGGAATTGTATTTTGTTATGTGAGGGTACCCAGATGGCTAGTTTAATTGTATTCGTGTGGTCTGAGTGCCATTCACCTAATGATATGCACTCAGACTTGAGCTATCTGGGAATATGTTAAATGTCTGTGGTTGCTGGGAGGGTGTGACATTGTGTGTTTAACTGGTGATTTCTGTCCTGTTGTCCCCGCGTGTGTATTGGCGATCTCCCTTTGTCCTGAGAGATAATTGGATTATCCCTCGGTTGTCTCTGGGGCAGAGAGGAGGAAACCATGATGCATTGTGGGATGTGCTGTATCTGTTCGGTGTGTCGAAGTCTCCATTCTGGTCCCTTGGAGGCGTGGCCACCATATGGGGACCTGCATAAATACGGGTGGGTAGCCCTCAATAAAGTGTTCCTGTTTTATCCTTCATCATGCTGAGACTGGTGTTTGGATAACTGATCAAACTGGGGGATTGCTATACGCTGAAGATTTGCTATACTCCCCTGGCATAACTACTAGCTCTTGTAAGAGCTGTTCCTGCTCTCTGGCTGTAGGAGAGGTTCACCCACTGGAGCCTGGAGCCTTGTCGTAGGTCCAGCGTGGGTGGAGGACGGTGAGACCCCAACCAAGCTGCGGCGGTTCGTGGGGTCTGCAGGGCGTACGGTGTCAAGTGGAGTGCTTGGAGTCCTCGGAAAGCACTAGGAGCATCTATCGACGGAGGTACCCGGTCGGAGAGCCAGGCGTTCCGTTACATTGGTGGCAAGCAGTGGGATGGCGTCCTAGTGTGAGGAGAAGCAGCTCGGAGACACCGTTTGTGGAGTATATTGAGGGCAACGCTAGTATCCGTACAGTGCCCCTGGCTACAGCAGGATGGAATCGGCTAGTCTTCGAACAGCGTTCCACTACGAGGAGGATGATGACCCGGACTGGAGGGATGAAGACAGAAAGGAAGTCTGGTATGATGCCCTGGAAGATGCCCAGCGGCGGCGAGGTGAGAGTCTCCCCAGTTATGAGCAGCGGCTACAAAAGCGTGTGGCGATGCGGATGGGTCTCTTGGGAGAGCAGCCCCTGGATGACTGGGTAACAGAGCTCCAGAACCTGGTATGTAAGGAGCTTTGGCTAGAGGACGCTTACCAGGCCCTAAGGTGGCATGTCATTCAACATTCCCCCTGGATGGCTGAGCACGACAGACCTGAGGGTGAGGATTATGATGGACCTGGGTTACTATGGGATGCCTTGGAGGAGGACATTGATCTTGGCAGCACGGAGGAGTCTAGGTTTTGGGACATCTACGACTACCGGATGGGCATGCATGATTATGCTGACGAAAGGGAGGTGAGCAAAGACATGATCCACCTGGTAACAAGGGAGTGGGAGCTGGAGCAGACCTACCAACACCTGCTCAGCTCTGTTCATCTCCAACCTACTCGACAAGTAGAGCCAGATCTGCCCTCCTACAACAGGGAAGACTTGCCGGCGATACCCCCTGCTTCCCTACCAACTCCCAAAGTAGGGAACTTCATTGACTGGTTCTGGGAAGACGTCCCGATGGCAGGTAGAGATGGGACCGAAGTCTCTCCACCGGCCCTACAGGGATGCTGGGTAGCCGGCCCAGATCCCCAACTACAGCCAGCATTACCTGGAGTCCAGACAGTCGGTCTGACTTCCCATCGACAGCTTAACTTACAGGGAGAGATGACAACCGGTCTCTCTCCCCAGCAGCAGACAGGATCACAGGGAGAGGAGATTGTCAGTCCCCCGTCCCTGCAGCAACCAGCATTACTAGGAGTGGAGATGGTCGCACCCACTACCCAGCACCAGGCAGCGTTACAGAGAGTTGAGACAGTCGGTCTGACTCCCCAGCAGCAGTGTGTTGTAAAGAGAGAAGAGACAACCGGTCTCTATCCCCAACCACAGGGGGACAGCACCCCTAACTTCGATGGTGCAGATGGGACCGCGGTCTCTGCACCAGGCCTACCAGGATACTGGACGGCCGGTTCAGATCCCCCACCAACCCTGCAGGAATGCCTGGAGGAGGAGGTAAGCGATTCCTCCTCTCCACAGCCGATCTGCAACAACGTCCTGGGGATAGGATTTCCTGATCCAATCCCAGCGGAAGAGCTGGCATCTGGGCAGAGCGCAGTCGGCCTCTGCCCTCCCCTATCCTCTACTCCAGAGCCGGACTTCCCACAGGCTACCCCAGCGGAAGAGCTGGCCTCTGGGCAGAGCGCAGTCGGCCTCTGCCCTCCCCTATCCTCTTCTCCACAGCCGGACTTCCCACAGGCTACCCCAGCGGAAGAGCTGGCATCTGGGCAGAGCGCAGTCGGCCTCTGCCCTCCTCTACCCTCTTCTTCAGAGCCGGACTTTCCACAGGCTACCCCCGCGGAAGAGCTGGCATCTGGGCAGAGCGCAGTCGGCCTCTGCCCACCAAGTACCTACAGCTCCAAGCTGGAGAACCACAAGGCAGCAAGGAGTCGCAGATGCCCACTCAAGAGCCAGGCCCCAAAATTCAACAGGTCCAGTATGGGGTTGTGGTTGGACTGCCAGACTAACTCAGGTACTGACCGTGAGGTCAGGTATCTGGTTAGTCTTCTCTGTAAGGGGGAGATGTGTGACGAAACCAATCTCGCCACTGTGTTTTGGAGGGGGCTGGTTGCTAGCCTCTTGCCTCAGGATTATGGCCCATACTAACTTTAAAGAAGACAGGCCGGCCGCACAGCTTAAATCTGTCTTTGGAATTGTATTTTGTTATGTGAGGGTACCCAGATGGCTAGTTTAATTGTATTCGTGTGGTCTGAGTGCCATTCACCTAATGATATGCACTCAGACTTGAGCTATCTGGGAATATGTTAAATGTCTGTGGTTGCTGGGAGGGTGTGACATTGTGTGTTTAACTGGTGATTTCTGTCCTGTTGTCCCCGCGTGTGTATTGGCGATCTCCCCTTTGTCCTGAGAGATAATTGGATTATCCCTCGGTTGTCTCTGGGGCAGAGAGGAGGAAACCATGATGCATTGTGGGGATGTGCTGTATCTGTTCGGTGTGTCGCAGTCTCCATTCTGGTCCCCTGGAGGCGTGGCCACCAGATGGGGACCTGCATAAATACGGGTGGGTAGCCCTCAATAAAGTGTTCCTGTTTTATCCTTCATCATGCTGAGACTGGTGTTTGGATAACTGATCAAACTGGGGGATTGCTATACGCTGAAGATTTGCTATACTCCCCTGGCATAACTACTAGCTCTTGTAAGAGCTGTTCCTGCTCTCTGGCTGTAGGAGAGGTTCACCCACTGGAGCCTGGAGCCTTGTCGTAGGTCCAGCGTGGGTGGAGGACGGTGAGACCCCAACCAAGCTGCGGCGGTTCGTGGGGTCTGCAGGGCGTACGGTGTCAAGTGGAGTGCTTGGAGTCCTCGGAAAGCACTAGGAGCATCTATCGACGGAGGTACCCGGTCGGAGAGCCAGGCGTTCTGTTACAGATCTCACACCTACATCTGACCACTCCAGGTGGTGATATTAGCATATATAATATTTATGGCCCTAATGAGCCTAATGTGGAATTTTTCGTCACCCTCGGAGGGCGTTAATCCCGGGGATCCTCTCGAAGTGAGAATTATAGGAGGAGACCTGAATGTAGTGGTTAGTCAGGAGGAGAACAGGAGAAGGGGGTGGGATGGGGAATAAGCAGGGAACTAAAGATATGAGACTGGCCCATCTCATCAGAGATGCAGACCTAGTTGACACATGGCGACTATTCAACCCTGAGGGTAGGGAGTACAGGCGTTTCTCGCATGTTCATTGTTCATGATCATGCCTAGACTACATCTTAATTAATAGGAAGAGTATTGTGTGCTTCTCGGAGCCAAAAATAGACGATATGGTTATCTCTGATCATTTACAGATCTCGATAATGCTCCGGGAGTATATACCTAAGGGAGAAGACTTCCTTTGACGATTTCACTCTAACTTGATCAATGATGAGGACTTCTGGGCCCTTCTTCGAGGCTGGTGGCTAGAGTATAAACATGATAACGAGGAGATGTCTAATCCTCAACTACTATGGGATGCGGGAAAGGTGGTACTCCGAGAAAGAATAATGGCCTACATTTACAATAGGAAACGCTCGGTCAAGCTGAAGCTCGCCCAGTTGAGCGACACTCTGAAAGATGCTTACACCGCTTTCCAGAATTGCCCATCCACTTCCTTGCAGAAACGGTGGCAACAAGCTAAAGTAGAATATGAGATATGGCTTCAACAATGGGAAATCACAATCACGGTGGGAAGCATATTTATTTCGCTATGAAAATAAAGCAGGTAGTCTACTAGTCAGATTAGCCAAGGGACAGAGACCCTCGACCAATATACCAACCCTTAGAGATAGACACGGAGGGGTGAGCTCTCACCCGAAATAAATAAATAAGATCCTGAGAGACTTTTAAGACACTCTGTACGGATCTCCTCTGAAACCAGTAGAGGGAGTAGAAGACTGGTTGAAAGACATCCCACTACCAACACTATCAGAACTAGACAGGGAATCACTTAACGCCCCAATTACCACAGATGATGTCACTAAAGCCATTAAAAACCTAACATTGGGTAAAGCTCCTGGACCCGATGGTGATACAGGGGAATTCTTTCGCATATTATCCCAGGACATAACCCCAACGCTCTCCCAAATATACACAGGATTCATGCATGGTACAGGTATACCAACTGAAACAAATACGGCACATATAAAGGTTTTGCCAAAACCTGATAAAGACCCTACATTAGCAGCATCATATCGCCCGATCTCATTGATCAATGTCGATCTTAAGATAGCATCTAAAATACTAGCTGACAGACTGGCATTCATATTGCCGAGGTTGATAGCCCCAGGCCCCCAGCACAAGTAGGCTTTGTACAAGGGAGGGCTGCAGTTACAAACATTTGTAAAGGTTTTGACAGTCCTAGATGAGGTGAAGATGCACCCTGCGGCTCATCCATCCCCAGATATAGTCACTATTGATGCTGAGAAAGCTTTTGACAATGTAGACTGGGGATGGATGGGAATTGTATTAGACAGTATGGGCTTACGGCACTATATACAAACCCTCAAGCTAGAATACATACCCTTGGATTTCTCGCCAGCCCTTTCAGCTTGTGCAAGGGCACAAGGCGGGGCTGCCCACTTTCCCCACTTATATTCAACCTGGCAGTAGAACCAATGTCCCTCAAACTAGGAATGAAAAACAATATAGAGGGCATCAGGATAGGCAGTACAGAGATCAAACATGCACTCTTCGCTGATGACCTGTTGGTCTTATTGAAACACCTATTCCAGCTCTTGGCAGAGTTTGGCAACCAGTCAGGTTTCAAGGTAAATGCAACCAAGTTGGAGCTTCTGTTCCTGGGCTGCAATCCATCAAGGGAAGGAGACCAACCTCTAGACATGCCAATACAAATAGCTTCCAGACCCATAAAGTATCTGGGTATCCACATTGGGAAACGACAACAATCCCTGTATATATTAAACTATCTACCACGGATTAAAAAGATTCTAGTTGATGTAGAGCGCTGGATGAAATATCCATTGTCACTGGGGGGTGAGGTCAGCTTTTAAAAATTATGTGTATACCAAGCTCCTCTACCCCATGGAAACCATTCCTCTCCTCCTTAAACACTCCGATATTAACACTCTGGAATCTGCATTTAGATCTTTCCTATGGGCGAGAAGGAGGCCTAGGATATTGCTGGCTAAGTTGCAACTACCCAAAACTTTGGGAGGCCTAGGATTGCCGGACCTGAGGTGTTATAACTTGGCCAGCTGTATGAGATACAGGACTGACTAGATCTTTGGCACTAACTTCTATACCAACCATACCCTGGAAGCACAATTCGTGCACCCATGGAAGCTAGAGGCATTACTACACACCAAATGTGCGGCAATACCTTCTTCAGTTAGAACCACTTTATTAGTGAAAGATACCAAAGCTGCTTGGAAAGGGTCACGTAAAATATTCAACCTACATTTCATGCTCTCAAAATACATGGGCATCTGGGGACACCCGAAATTCCCAGCAGGGTTAGAATCTAAACACTTTGTGAGATGGAGGGCTGCGGGCATTAAGTATGCAAAGGATGTGTGGAATATGCAAGAAAAGCGTTATTATTCTTTCACTGAACTAAAGGAACTACATCAGTTAGGGAATGAACGCCTGTTAGCATACCTCCAACTCTAGGGGTTCCTCAGAAATAGAGTTCTAGATCTCACTAAGAAATTCACTTCCAATAATTTTCACCATCTGTTAGGTCAGGGACATAGGAAAAAATCACTATCGGAACTGTATCAGGAAATTAGGGACACCGAGCAGGAAAATACTGCAGAAAAGCTCTTCTCCCAATGGAAGAAGGAGTTCCCCCCCATGGACACTAAAAAAGTGATTCTGCAGGCCTAAGACAGGATAATAAAGGTAATCACTAATGAGGGGTGGAGGGAAACACATTTCCGGATGATCCACTGGGCCATATATGAATTTCAGTATGCTTCCCCCATTCAATCCCAGACCAGACTGACTAACTGCTCGAGGCTCTGATCTGTACCATGGAGTATGGTCTTGCCCAGAATCGAAGACATTTTGGAAATTAATCAGGTCTCAAATTAACCATCTGAGAATATTGATTCCACTGACTCCCGAACTTATTCTGTTCCATGTTCCTCCTGAGGGGAGGATATTACCCCCAATAATCCACATCTCACTCCTAGCGGCTAAACGATGCCTCCTCAGAGATTGGCTACAACCCCGTGTCCCATCAGAGACAGATGTTTTCCGCCACATAAGTTAAGACATTTTTTGGGAGATGGGAGGTCTTTGTCAATGTGGTGTTCTCGGATGCCGAATTAAAAGAGCTGATGGAACCCTTTGTGTCTTCTGAATGGTACCTAAAGGGGAAAACTGCAAACACCCTGGGGAGACTTCGGGTGGATTAAAGATTAGCAGGGAATAGGATTCTGTCGAACGGAGAGAGCGCTGAGAGGGGGAGGGGGAAGGTTGGGGGTTACATGTTGTCATGTTATTATGCTTGATCACATACGATGGACTGAATGTTCAACCTAAATGAGGACTTTCTTCGGTGACCGGCTTACTGTATATGTAATTGGTCTGGTGTATGTTGTATTGACACGAAAATGTAAAAACTCAAAAGATTATATTTAAAAAAAAAAGCCCCAGCTCCTCTGTTATAAAGGAAGTTTAACCCCTTAGTCACCAGCCTGTTTTGGGACTTAATGACCAAGCGTTTTTCTTCCCTTTTTTGTCTTTGCCTTCCAAGAGCTCTAACTTTTTTTTATTTTTTCGTCTATATTGCTGTATGCTTGTTTTTTGCGGGAAAAGTTGTAATTTTTAATGGCTCCATTTTGGGGTACACATAACTTTCTGCTGACTTTTATTAACTCTTTCTGGGAGGGAGATGGGAAAAACAGCAATACTGCCACAGCGTTTGTACGTTATACATTTTACGGCGTTCATTTTTCGGTAGAAGTAACATAATATCTCTATTTTTTGTGTCAGAACGATTACAGTGAAACCAAATACATATAGTTTTTTTTACGGTTTACTACATTTTTGCAATGAAATCCCTTTTTTTAAGTAAAAAAATGTTTTTGTATTGCTGCTTCCCAAGACCCACAACTTTTTTTTTTTTCTTTCTATGGAGTTGTGCGAGGGCTTGATTTTTTCATTGGTATCATTTTGGAGTAAGGGTACTTTCACACTTGTGTTGTTGGATTCCGGCAGGCAGTTCCGTCGTTGCAACTGCCTGCCGGATCCGGCAATCTGTATGCAAACGGATAACATTTGTAGAGGGATCCGGATGCGGATCCGTCTCACAAATGCATTGCAATACCGGATCCGTCACTCCGATTGTCATCTGGAAAAATGGAACCGGTATTTATATTTTTCATATTTTTAAAGGTCTGCACATGCGCAGACCGCAAAACCGGATCCGTTTTGCCGGAACACTTGGGGTCATATCCATGCATTTATGCACTTCAATGGAAAATAATGCTGGATCCGGCAAGAGTTGCAGAATTTTGGACGGAGAAAAACCGTTCAGTGACTGAACTGAAGACATCCTGATGCATCCTGAACGGATTGCTCTCCATTCAGAATGCATTAGGATAAAATTGATCAGTTTTTTCCCGGTATTGAGCTCCCAGGACGAAACTCAATACCGGAAAATTTTAACGCAAGTGTGAAAGTACCCTAAATTACGCTTTTTGATCGCTTGTTATTGAGTTTTGCCGGGGCTAATTTTAGGGCTAATTTACAGGATATTTTTTGAAACACCAAACATATAGGGGAGATTTTTATTTTCTTCAATTTTTTTTAAATTGAAAAGCGTATTTTCAATGGAAAAAAACATTTTTTTTAATGTAATTTTTTTTACTTAATAAATGTGTTTTTTTTCCCCACTAAATAGTCCCACAAGGGGACTATAACAGAAAATTTTCAGATTGATTTTAAAATGCGATGCATTATCCCTATATTTCATTGCATTTTAATGTCTGCTATACTGACACTGACCAGCAGGCTGCACCAGAGAGGCACAGCCTGCTGAAAACTACTCAAGGCAGGCTTGGGGGCTTCATAAGACCCCAGCCTGCCTTTACACACATCGGCACCGCACAAACACATTTGTAGGGTGACCATGCGAGACAGAGGGAGTCCGCTCCCTATGTCAGTACTTTATATGCAGCGAGCGCCATTGCCCATGGCATGTAAAGTGTTAAACTGCACTTCTGTCGGTCCGGGCTGTTAGAGCAGGACCGCGGCTCTCATGTGAGAGCCAGGTCCCCACTCCCCTGTGAAAAAGTGGCGGCTCAATCTAGGGTCTCTTAGTGACCACCATAATAAGGCGTAGGGGTGGTCACTAAGGGGTTAAAGAAGTAACTGTCACGTTCTGTCTAAGGGACGGGGCAACAAAGAGCGGAAGTCATGTGGTCGGCAGATGTCAGCTGGATAAGGGGAACCCTTCGTGATGGGGACATCTCCAATCAAAGAGCAGCAGCCGGTGATCAGATTCTCCTCCTGCCCTGAAGGCACCAAGGACAGAACCTGAAGTCACATTCTCCATTCGCGATTCCATACCTGTGGTGACATCTCCTGGAATGTCCTCCTCCACCTCACTCTTACATGGTAGATCGCCCATTATCCTCTCTTCTTCATCCTCCACTTTAATATCAGTCAGATCTTTCCACTGATTTGTCATCTGTAACAATTCAGTACAATACAGCAGACAGGTGGGAAATCTAACAGATCCACATAAGAGACCCCCACAATATATGACCCCTCGACCCCCCTATATAGATGTGTATAGGGCTCAGCTCCATCTACCTGAGGATTCTCTAGGACCTTCTCCTCTGGACAGTCCTGGGAATACAGAGGACGGGGACATCTCTCTGGTGGATTTCTCCTCCTGGATCCATCTGTGGAGACACAAGCACACAGTGACTGAATACATGGCCTCCTGTAGATCTGTCTATAGATCAGACTCTTCTCTCAGCTCCTTCACTTCTAGGTTTAGTTATAAGGGGGAAATAACAATAATTCTGCTCCTCACCACCTGTGCTGAGATGCACTAAGCATCTGAAAAGGAGCAATGGTAGAATAAACTGTATCTGAAGAATCACATTACATAATGCCAAGTGCATGTGTGTGCCACTTACCTGGGGGACAGACAGCACTATGGGAAGAAGACAGGAACAGGGAGACCTTCAAGGCTTTATCACCCAACTGAATCCCCAGGCAAAAGCCACCACTGCCCTAGACACCCGCCTCTCTAATGTTGAGGAGACCCTTCTCTAGAATGAACCCTGAACAAACATCTACTTCAAATTGACGATTAGGAAAAGAGGGGTCGTCGTAATAATAATATCAGATTGTGTGTAATCCCTGAAACTGCTTCTACTAATGAATAAAATTCAAGAGAAGCTACACCAGCATTCTACTGGAGCCCAGCCTTTCAGATACCAGCTGAGCAAAATGTATCAAATAATAAATTGGGCTGGCTCACAGTATATTTGCATCCACATTAGTTTATTAAATCAGTAATAAAAAATAATTTTTATTTATTTATTTTTTTTAGATTTTTTGTAATTTAAATTTTTTTTTTTTAAATGCTTGATTAATGCATAACCTTGTTAATATACACAGATTGCAGAGCTCTCATACAGATCAATAAAACTGGAGTACCAGTTGTTGGAACCTTCCTGGTTGAAAGGATTATGTCCTTATACAGTCGGCAAACTTTCAGCTGCTCGGCGTTGCGTGCTCAAAACAGCGCTTCTTTCCTGCCTTGTACTTGGTGGGATCCCTCCCAAACTATTAAAAAAATAGTCTATATATCGCCACCATAGGACCAGGTCCGCCCCAAGCCTCGGGGTGATGTTATCCTGTTCCCATTCGGCCATAAATAAATTGGCGTAGCTTAGGGTGAACCTGGTACCCATGGCGGTACCCGTTGTCTGCAGATAAAAATAAAAATAATTGAGTACAAAATGAATCCCATCCAATATGAACAGCAATTGTTCTAATGGTACGTTGCCTTTTTGGATCAATATTTTTGAGATTGACTCTAACCCTTGACTATGGTTAATGCAGGTACATAATGAGCTTACATGAAGCGTGGCAAGAATCCAGTGTGGATGACAGTACATGTTCTCCAATAGTCCGCTCCCTTAGTGAGTCACGTGGGACTCACTCGTGTGAACATTGGGAAGCGAGGCAGGAAAGAAGTGCTGTTTGAGCACGCAACGCAGAGCAGCTGAAGGTTTGCAGCTGAGACCAGGAAGGTTCCAACAACTGGTAACATAACAACAAAGCTACATGACTGTAACAGTGTTAACTTGATTTGGCGAATTGGCCGAACGCCATATGTACCGGAGACACTAATGTTATTCATTCAATACATTGACTTATAGGATAGCTGCCTTACATCTGGTGGCATGAGAGGCGGAGCTTGTTAAGAGCTCATTTGCATCCCTTCCCTCCCAGAATTCCAGAGGAGCATGTATGGCCTATAAGACTCCTCACACTGATTAAGGTGCTCTCTCCCTAAGGAGAGTTAGTTCCCCATGACCCGGACACAGGCCTCTCACCCAGTCAAGCCAATACTCTCTGCTCTGCACTGATGAGGGGCAATCACCCGAAACAGCTGTCTGCAGATGAGGTGCTGGCTTCTTTAATATCTAAGTCATGTCTCAAGCCTTATTTTAAGAGCTGAACATTGACGTATAGGATAGCTGCCTTACATCTGGTGGCATCAGAGGCGGAGCTTGTTAAGAGCTCATTTGCATCTCTTCCCTCCCAGAATTCCATACACATCCTAATTTATTTTTTTTTAGAGCAAAAGGCGCATTTGTTATTGGAGTTCTCCAGTTTTATTGATCTGTATGAGAGCTCTGCAATCTGTGTATATTAACAAGGAACAAGGTTATGCATTAATCAAGCATTTAAAAAAAATATATATAATTTATGTACAAATTTTATTTATTTTTTCTATTTTTATTACTGATTTAATAAACTAATGTGGATGCAAATTTACTGTGAGCCAGCCCAATTTATTATTTGTTCCTACTAATGAGCTGCGTTTTGCAGTTACTACAATTTTTATTACTGTTCTATCCAGACCAGCAGAAGTGGGAATTTACTTAGAGTTCATTGTGTCATGGACCCAAAACGCCCTGATAATTCTACATGCAGAGATGTTCTTTGTAGAGTGCACTTCCTCAGAGAAATGAAGGAGATTTTGCAACAGGCCTGGAGACAGGGAGACAACCTCATTTGCAGGTGCTCAGATTCATTTATTGTCAGATGGTTCCAGATGCACCCTGGCAATCAATGAAGGATACCGATGGGGCCACCTATTCCATCTCATTAACCACAGAAATGGAACCTCTTTCGTCTTTCATTCCCAAGACCAAGCTGAGGATTTGACGCACTTCTTGCAATTCTCTAGTTGAACTTTAATGTTTGGTCTTGATTTTGCCTGTATACCTGATGGCGTCCATGCTGATGGCAGGCGCTGCAAAGACCCGCCGACGGGAAAGTCGGCATTTGAGTTAGCCCCTAACACCTCCCAGTGAGCTATTGATAGCGCCGAAGGGGGCTTTTTGTCTTATTATTTTTACTAGCTTTCTTTTACCATTCTTCTTTGTACTTTGCACTGTTATTTTTTGTGGAAGCTGATGGGTGGGGTCACTCATGTTATGGTTATATTTAATGTTCCTTCTGCTAGAAAAAGTCAGATACAATGTGCCAGTAGAGATTTTTCTACTTTCGAAGGTTGCAGGGAATGGTTCTACCATTAGCAACCTATTATTGTTACAGGTTAGAGTTAGGGGAGTTGAGGGGATACATTGCGCTCTTTGTTCTGACGGGGTGGATTAGTTCAGTGCAACAAAGGTTTCCCTAATTTTAGTCCTTTGAAGATAGCGTCTTGGAATATAAAGGGTTTAAGGTCCCCTAGCAAACGTATGATGGTCCTGAAACATCTTAGGCGTTTGAAAGTGGACATTGCCCTCCTACAGGAGACTCATTTGTCAGAAAGGGATTTATTCTGCATGAAAGTCCCTGGGTGGGGGAAGTGGCTCTCATGTGAGAGCTGGATCCCCGCTCCCTCTGTGAAAAAGCGGCGGCCCAGACTAAGGACCCTTAGTGACCGCTGTAATAAGGCGTATGGGTGGTCACTAAGGGGTTAAAGAAGTAACTGTCACATTCTGTCTAAGGACGTGGGGCAACAAAGAGCGGAAGTCACGTGGTCGGCAGATGTCAGCCGGATAAGGGGAACCCTTCATGATGTAATGGGGACATCTCCAATTAAAGAGCAGCAGCCGGTGATCAGATTCTCCTCCTGCCGTGAAGGCACCAAGGACAGAATCTGAAGTCACTTTCTCCATTCATGATTTCATACCTGTGGTGATATCTCCTGGAATGTCCTCCTCCACCTCACTCTTACACAGGAGATTGCCCATCATCCTCTCTTCTTCATCCTCCACTTTAATATCAGTCAGAGCTTCCCCCTGATTTGTCATCTGTAACAATTCAGTACAATACAGCAGACAGGTGGGAAAATTTAACAGATCCACAGAAGAGACCCCCACAATCTATGACCCCTCTATGACTGCAGGACCCCCCTATATAGATGTGTATAGGGCTCAGCTCCATCTACCTGAGGGTTCTCTGGGACCTTCTCCTCTGGACAGTCCTGGGAATACAGAGGACGGGGACATCTCTCTGGTGGATTTCTCCTCCTGGATCCATCTGTGAAGACACAAGCACACAGTGACTGAATACATGGCCTCCTGTAGATCCGTCTATAGATCAGACTCTTCTCTCAGCTCCTTCACTTCTAGGTTTAGTTATCAGGAGGAAATAACAATGTTCTGTCTCTCACCACCTGTGCCGAGATGCCCTAAGCATCTGAAAAGGAGCAATGGTAGAATAAACAGTATCTGAAGAATCACATTACATCATGTGGACGGCCAAGTGTATGTGCGTGCCACTTACCTGGGGGACAGACAGCACCATGGGAAGAAGACAGGAACAGGTCATTGCATCCGTCAAGGGAGACCTTCAAGGCTTTTTCACCCAATTGAATCCCCAGGTACAAGCCACCACTGTCCTAGACACCCGCCTCTCTAATGTTGAGGAGACCCTTTCTCTAGAATGCACCCTGAACAAACATCTACTTCAAATTGATGATTAGGAAAAGAGGTCGTCGTAATAATATCAGATTGTGTGTAATCCCTGAAACTGTTTCTACTAATGAGCTGCACTCTGCAGTTACTACAAATTTTAATACTGTTCTATCCAGACCAGCGGAAGTGGGAATTTACTTAGAGTTCATTGTGTCATGGACCCAAAACGCCCTGATAATTCTACATCCAGAGATGTTCTTTGTAGAGTGCACTTCCTCAGAGTAAAAGGAGATTTTGCAACAGGCCTGGAGACAGAGGCCAACCTCAATTGCAGGTGCTCAGATTCATTTATTGTCAGATGTTGTTATCAGATGCACCCTGCCAATGAGACATCTTCCTAAACCTCTACTACAGTCACCAAAGCTGGAGGAACATACCGATGGGGCCTCCCATTCCATTTCATTATCTGCAGAGGATTTGGCGCACTTCTTGCAATTCTCTAGATAAACTTTAACGTTTGATCTTGATTTTGCCTGTATACCTGATGGTGCCCACGCTGATGGCAGGCGCTGCAAAGATCTGCCGGCGGGAAAGTCGGCATTTGAGTTAGGCCCTAACACCTCCCAGTGAGCTATTGATTGCGTCGAAGGGGGCTTTATGTCTTATTATTTTTACTAGCTTTATTTTTCTTTTACCATTCTTCTTTGTACTTTGCACTGTTATGCTTTGTGGAAGCTAATGGATGGGGTCACTCATGTTATGGTTATACTTAATGTTCCTTCTGCTGGAGAAAGTGAAGTCCGATATAATGTGCCAGTAGAGATCCCTCTACTTTCGAAGGTTGCAGGGAAAGGTTCTACCATTAGCAACCTATCACTGTCACAGGTTAGAGTTAGGGGGGATACATTGCGCTCTCTGTTCTGACGGGGTGGGTTAGTTCAGCGCAACGAAGGTTTCCCTAATGAATAGTCCTTTAAAGATAGTGTCTTGGAATATAAAGGGTTTAAGGACCCCTATCAAACGTATGATGGTCCTGAAACATCTTAGGTGTGTGTGAAAGGGGACATTGCCCTCCTACAGGAGACTCATTTGTCAGAAAGTGTTTTCTTCTGCATTAAACATCTCTGGGTGGGGGAAGTATATGGTTCAGAGGCTGTGGGAAAAAAAGCAGGAGTACTTACACTATTGCGGCATGGTCTCCCATACACTGTGCTAACACAGAACCATGACGATGTGGGGAGGATCTCACAGCTACATCTGACCGCTCCAGGTGGTGATATTAGCATATATAATATTTATGGCCCTAATGAGCCTAATGTGGAATTTTTCGTCACCCTTGGAGGGCGTTTAATCCCAGGATCCTCTCGAAACATATATTTAGTTTACCGGTAAATGGTTTTCCAGGAGTCCGGAATGACAGCACCCATGGAGGATGTCCTTATTGGCTTCTGTAGGGACAGGAAGAGAGAGTTTAAAAGGCCCCTCCCCACCCCCTCTCTCCAGTGTTCTTATAACTTACCACACCGGATAGGCTGCCACATCTTTATTTTGAGAACAATGTTAATTCACACTGTATACAGTAGCAGTATAAGTCATTAAGTCATACAAACCGAAAAAGGGGGGGGGGGGGGGGGGGGGGGGGGTAGTAGGTAGTATTGGGTGCTGTCATTCCGGACTCCTGGAAAGCCATTTACCGGTAAACTAAATATATGTTTCCAGGACGTCCTCCATGACAGCACCCATGGAGAACTAACAACTTAGAACGTAATCTTAGGGGGGGGGGGGGGGACCACTGCCTGTAGGACCTTACGGCCAAAAGCTAAGTCCTGATTGGCCATTGAGTCCAGTCTATAGTGTCTGACAAAGGTAGTAGAGGAAGACCAGGTTGCTGCCTTGCAGATTTGATCGATGGAAGCTCCTGCTTTCTCTGCCCAGGTTGTAGCCATGGCTCTGGTAGAATGAGCCCTCAAAGCTATGGGGCAAGACAAATTCTGTAGTCTATAACATTCCCCGATGGTCTCCTTGATCCAGCGGGCTAAAGAGGTCTTAGAGGCTTTGTATTCCTTGTTTCTACCACCAAATTGGATGAAGAGGTTTGGTGATTTTCTCCAAGGTTTCATCCGCTTGATGTAGGCGAGGACTGCTCTTCTCACATCCAGACAGTGGAACCGTTCCTCCTGTATGTTTTTGGGAGCGGTACAAAATGAAGGGAGAATTATCTCCTGTTCTCTGTGAAACACTGAGACAACCTTGGGAAAAAAGGAATGATCCAACTTAAGAACTATCCTATCGTCTAGGACCTTCAAAAAGGGTTCCCTAACTGACAGGGCCTGAATCTCGCCTATCCTACGGGCGGTAGTGATAGCTAGTAGAAATACCGTCTTGAAGGATAGAAGTTTGTCGGATATATCCTCAATGGGTTCGAAGGGAGAATCACATAAGCTGTTCAGTACTACATTTAAGTCCCACGTGGGAACCGTTTGTCTTAAGGTGGGTCGCATTCTGGAAACTGCCCTGATAAACCTCTTGACCCACCTGTGTTCTGCTAATAGGAAAGTCTAAGCAGCTACTTAAGGCCGAGATCTGCACCTTGAAGTGTGCTAGGTTTTAAACCCATATCAAACCCTCTCTGGAGGAAATCTAGTATGTGGCCTATGGACGGATTTCTAGTCCCTGGATGATTTTGAGCTAGCCAAGATGAGAATCTTTTCCATATTTTAAGATATATGGCCGAGGTTACCGGTTTACGGCCTTGTTGCAGAGTTGATATTACCTGATCGGAGAGACCCTTCTTCCTCAGGGTCTGCCTCTCAGGATCCAGGCAGTCAGTCTCAGCTTGTTGATATTGGGATGTTCCAGAGGCCCTTGCGTTAACAGGCCTTTCCTGCATGGAAGGGGGTACGGATCTTTGACTGACATCTCTTTCAAGATTGGGTACCAGGCTCTCTTGGGCCAGTCTGGCGCAATTAGGATCAGAGTGGTATAGCTGGTCCTCATCTTCTTTAAGACTGCTGGGATTAGGGGCTTGAAAACCTGTTTGTTCAGACTCCATTCTCCCACGTCAATCCTGTGACGGCTTAGGAAGTCGGCTCTCAAGTTCTGAGACCCCTTTAAATGGGTCGCTGAAATGGACAGAACTTCCCTCTCTGCCCATGTGAAAATCTGATCTGCTAGATCCTGACGGAGCAGGCATCTGGTTCCGCCCTGTCTCTTTAGATAACATACTGTCGTTATATTGTCGGATAGGATCCTGACGTGTTGACCTTGGAGAAGATGCTTGGCTGCTCTCAGAGTCTTCAGCACTGCCTTCAGTTCCTGGTAATTTGAGGACCTTATTCTGTCCTGAAGCACCCAAGAACCCTGGAAGAGATGTTGGTCCACATGCCCCCCCCAGCCATTCAGACTCGCATCCGTGGTAACTGTTATGGCTGGAGTCATATTCCACAGAACCCCCTTCTCCAAATTCTCCGGTTCTATCCACCAGGACAGGGATTTCAAAACTCTGTCTGACAATTTTATCTTTGAGTTCAGAGAGCGGTGGTCTCTGTTCCAGGCTGTCAACACTGCCTCCTGGAGTGGAATTGGGCCCAAGGTATAATTGAGATACAGGAGGTCATCAGTCCCAGGATCTGCATGGCTTCTCTGAGTGGGTTCTCTTCTTTTTGAACGACTCCATCTTTTCTCTTATATTGATTTGTTTCCTCTCCGGTAGAAAGGAGTGTTGTATCCTCGTGTCCAGGAGAGTGCCCAGGAATTCTTTCCTTGTGTCTGGTACCAGGTCCAATTTTGGATAGTTCACGATCCACCCCAAATCTTTGAATAGGGCTAAAGTCTGATGGATGTCCCCCTCCAGCTTTTGTACTGAATCTGCTATCAGCAGAAAATCGTCCAAGAAGGGCACGATTGTAATCGAACTCTGGCGAAGGTAGTATCGGAAATGATGGCCTATCTTTGTGAAGAGACTGGGGGCAGATGAAATCCCGAACGGCAGGCACTGAAATTTGTAGTGAAGGATCTCCTCCTTGTACTTGACCGCAAACCTTAGATACTGTTGATGTTGAAGATGTATGGGGATGTGGTAGTACGCATACTTGAGGTCTAATGTGCAAAGGTGAGCACCTGGTGGGATCAAAGGAGTAGTGGATCTTATTGATTCCATCTTGAACCTGTAGTAGGTCAACCACCTGTTTATAAATTTTAAATTGATGATCGTCCTTACCGACCCGTCTGGCTTCTTCACAAAAAATTGTCTTGAATAGTGTCCTGTGAAATGCTGGGGAGGAGGGACCTGGGTGATAGCTCCCAGAACCAGAAGCTTTTGTATATCTGACAGCAGCTGTTGCTGAAGGAGAGGAGATTCGAAGTAAGTCACCTGGAAGGTTTGTGGAGGAGGAGTTCTGAAATCTATCCTGAAGCCGTCCCTGATGGAGTCCAGGATCCACTGGTTGTGAGTAACTCTTCCATCTTTCACAAAAGTGACCAAGTCTCCCTCCTACCGGTCTGGTGTCATGGTTTCCCTGTGTTGGTATTGGGGTTGAAGAGGAAACCCCTTCCCCTGACCCTTTGGGGTAGCTCCAACAGCCCGATTTACCTTTCCCTCTATAAGCCTTGGCCTGACTTTGGCCAGAGGGTCTACGAAAGGGCTGCGGCTTTTTAGGTTTCTCCTCAGGAAACCCTTTTTTGTTATCCGCTGCGTTCTGGAGGATAGAGTCCGAGATTGGGCCGAACATGAAAGAACCAGAGAATGGTATGAAGCAGAGTCTGTTCTTAGACGCTACATCCCCGGACCAGGACTTGAGCCAGAGGGCACATCTAGCAGCGTTAGTCTGAGATTTGGCTGCAAATCTAATAGTTTCCGCTGAAGCGTCCGCCAGGAAACTTGAGGGCATCTTTAACAGAGCGAGTGACTGTAGGATCTCCTCCCTGGATGTCTTAGCCCTGAGGTGACTCTCCAGTTGATTAATCCATAAGACTAGGGCTCTGGAAGCTGAAGTGGCAGCAATGTTAGTGGTAATTGTAGCTGCCCCCGACTCCCAGGATTTTTTCAGCAGACCATCCAACTTTCTATCCATGGGATCCCTCAGCTGCGACACCTGGACATCTACTTTTGGGACCTCGTCCCAGAGATTAGTGTCCTTCGGATCGAAGCGCAGTCGATTTTTTAAATCTCTGGGAATGAAGAGCTTCTTTTCTCCATCTGCCCATTCTTCTGTAATAAGATCTTTTAGATTTTTATTTACTGGGAAGACCTTTCTTTTCCTGACTTTAAGACCCCCGAACATTTCATCTTCAACTGAGCGCGTTTGTTCCTCCTCCTCCTCAATAGCCATGGTCTGCCTAATGGCGGTGAGAAGGGGATCTAGATCATCGAATGAAAAGAAATATCTTCTTTGTTCATCCTGAGGAAAGGACACTGAGTCATCGTCGATTCCGTCTGAAGCACATAGCCCCTCTTCCTCTGAATCAGAGCCTGACTGGATCCTGACTCTTTTGGAGGGGGGGGGGGGGGGGTGGTACTGGGTCTGGGTTCTGGCTCGAGGTTGCCGTCTGCACCAAGTAGGGATGACCGTTCGTCCTTACGAATTTTGGAAAGGCATTCTGGGCATAACAGTTTTTTTATATGACTCCAGAAGCCTTGTTTGGTAGGTCGCACACTTCTTTCCTTTCCTTTTAGGGTCTCCATGTGGTTTGTGCCCTGACTCCTTAGTAGTCTAAGGGAAAAGGGAATAGAGACTAATTTAGAGCCAAAAGGGATTGCTAAAAAAACACCCCTGTCAAAGCACATAAAACGCGGCTACTTACAGGGGCCTGGACAGGGGAGTCTGAACAAGTCTCCTACTTGTTGGACGCCCGGACCTCCATGATGCAACCTCACCAGGTTGCCATCAGACATTTAAATAGGGTTTAATCTACTTACCGGTCCGCCCGTCGCCGCCTGGCTCCGCCTCCTCCTGCTCTTCACGGGGGGACTCATTCCAAGGAAGAGTCAACCCCCTAGACATGTGAAACCTCCTGATTCGGAAGGTCTCCAGCATGCCGATGCCAAGCCTAGCGTGCGCAGGGGAGCGCAGGAGCCGCTGCCGAGCCCAGAGCTCCGGAAGGGGGAAGCGACTACGGCGTCCCCGATTCCTGCGGCCAAGCTCAGAAAAGGGTATCGGGGACCCAACCAGGGGACCACTTCCCAGAGGGGTGCTGGTTAAGGGGCTGCAGGAGTCTGAAGAGGAGAGGTAAGCACCCCCCCGACCAGACTCGCCCCATTCCCTACCTAACTTGCTAGGAGGGAGCTGTCTCACTCCCCCTATCCCAGTAGGGACAGGAAGAACACTGGAGAGAGGGGGTGGGGAGGGGCCTTTTAAACTGTCTCTCTTCCTGTACCTACAGAAGCCAATAAGGACATCCTCCATGGGTGCTGTCATGGAGGACGTCCTGGAAATGAGAATTATAGGAGGAGACCTGAATGCAGTGGTTAGCCAGGAGGAGGACAGGAGAATGGGGGGTGGGATGGGAATAAGCAGGGAACTAAAGATATGAGACTGGCCCATATCATCAGAGATGCAGACCTAGTTGACACATGGCAACTATTCAACCCTGAGGGTAGGGAGTACACGCATTTCTTGCATGTCCATTGTTCATGATCATGCCTAGACTACATCTTAATTATTAAGAGGAGCATGGGGCACTTCTCGGAGCCAGAAATAGAAGATATGGTTATCTCTGATCATTTAACGGTCTTGATAATGCTCCGGGAGTATATACCTAAGGGAGAAGACTTTCTTTGGTGATTTCCCTCTAACTTGATCAATGATGAGGACTTCCGGGCCCTTCTTTGAGGCTGGTGGCTAAAGTATAAACATGATAAAGAGGGGATGTCTAATCCTCAACTACTATGGGATGTGGGAAAGGCGGTACTCCGAGAAAGAATAATGGCCTACATGTACAATAGGAAACGCTCGGTCAAGCTGAAGCTCGCCCAGTTGAGTGACACTCTGATGCTTACACCGGTTTCCAGAATTGCCCATCCCCTTTCTTGCAGAAACAGTGGCAACAATCTAAAGTAGAATATGAGATATGGCTTCAACAATGGGAAATAACAATCACGGTGGGAAGAATTATTTATTTCGCCATGGAAATAAAGCAGGAATTGTCTACTAGCCAGATTAATATAACAAAAACAAAGACAGGTGCACTCACTCTGCGGTCTTACTAACGCTCATACTGGTGTAAAATTGAGAGATTAGCCAACATATCCTGCTTGGAGGACATGTCTGACCTTGCGCTCCTGTAATTTGTCCACTGGCTCCTTGTATTGCCCATACGGCCCAGGTAGGTTTAGCGTTAGGTCCCGAGCTACTTGAGAAATTTTACACAAGTAGGAGGGTTAGTAAGACCGCATAGTGCACCTGTCTTTGTTTTTGTTATATTAATTTTTACTGTTTATCACATCAACACATTTGCTATCCGGTGTAGGATGTCCATTGTGGTACTTGTGGTCTTGCAGGCATCCTCCATTGTATGCATTTTTGCTGGGGATTGCCATTAGCGGCAGGCCACAAGTGCAGGATCTGCCCCCCCCCCCCCCGGTGTAGATGCACCACTGCATATGGGGTTGAGCACTTCCTGCTTTCTAATACCATGCCAATCTGTAGTTTGTGTATACTAGCCAACAGACAGAGACGCTCGACCAATATACCAACCCTTAGAGATAGACATGGAGAGGTGAGCTCTCACCCAAAATAAATAAATAATATCCTGAGAGACTTTTAAAACACTCTGTACGGATCTCCTCTAAAACCAGTACAGGGAGTAGAAGACTGAAAGACATCCCACTACCAACACTATCAGAACTAGACAGGGAATCACTTAACGCCTCAAATATCACCGAAGACGTCACTAAAGCCATTAAAAACCTAAAATTGGGTAAGGCTCCTGGACCCAATGGTGATACAGGGGAATTCTTTCACATATTATCCCAGGACATAGCCCCAACGCTCTCCCAAATATACACAGGATTCATGCATGGCACAGGTATACCAACTGAAGCAAATACGGCACATATAAAGGTTTTTGCCAAAACCTGGTAAAGACCCTACATTAGCAGCCTCATATCGCCCGATCTCATTGATCAATGTCGACCTTAAGATAGCATCTAAAATACTAGCTGACAGACTGGCAAAGTAGGCTTTGTATAAGGGAGGGCTGCAGTTACAAACATTCGTAAGGTTCTGACAGTCCTAGACGAGGTGAAGGTGCGCCCTGCGGTAAATGCCTGTGACCCCCCCCATGTCGGCGATCGCCGCAAACCGCAGGTCAATTCAGACCTGCGGTTTGCGGCTTTTCTAAGTTGCGGCGGCAAGCGGTGCCATCAGGACCCCATGCGGCTGTGGGGGGGACCCGATGGCACGGAAGGCAGCGCGATGTCTAAGGAAGGCATCGCGCTGCCTTCCTGTGACGTGCCTGTGAGATCCAGCCCCCTGGATCTCACAGGCCCCAGAAGCTGTATGAGTAATACACACAGTATTACTCATACAGCCAATGCATTCCAATACAGAAGTATTGGAATGTATTGTAAAGGATTAGACCCCCAAAAGTTCAAGTCCCAAAGTGAGACATAAAATTAAGTGAAAAAAAAAGTTAAAAGTTTCAAGTAAAAAGAAACAAAAACGTCATTTTCCCCAAATAAAGTTTAAAAAAAAAAAAAATATATATATATATATATATATATATATATATATATATATATATATATATATATATATATATATATAGAATCGGTAAAAAAATAGGGGGGTAAAAAAGTATACATATTAGGTATCGCCGCGTCTGTATCGACCGGCTCTATAAACATATAACATGACCTAACCCCTCAGATGAACACCATAAAAAATGTGCTAAATAAACCATTTTTTTGTCACCTTACATCACAAAAAGTACAACAGCAAGCGATCAAAAAGGAGTTAGCCCACCAAAATAGTACCAATCTAACCGTCACCTCATCCCGCAAAAAAATGAGCCCCTACCCGAGACAATCGCCCAAAAATAAAATAAAATATGACTCAGAATATGGGACACTAAAACATGATTTGTTTTGCTTTAAAAAAGCTGTTATTGTGTAAAACTTACATAAATAAATAAATAAATAAAAAGTATACATATTTGGTATCGCTGCGTTCGTATCGACCGGCTCTATGAACATATCACATGACCTAACCGTAAAAAATAAAAAATAAAAACTGTGCTAAATAAACCATTTTAGGTCACCTTACATCACAAAAAGTGTAATAGCAAGCGATCAAAAAGTCATACGCACCCCAAAATAGTGCCAATCAAACCGTCATTTCATCCCGCAAAAATAATACCCTACCCAAGGTAATCGCCCAAAAACTGAAAAGATTATGGCTCTCAGACTATGGAAACACTAAAACATGTTTTTTTTTGCTTCAAAAATGAAATCATTGTGCAAAACTTACATAAATAAAAAATAAAAAAAGTATACATATTAGGTATCGCCGCGTCCGTGACAACCTGGTCTATAAAAATACCACATGATCTAACCTGTCAGATGAATGTTGTAAATAACAAAAAATAAAAACTATGCCAAAACAGCTATTTCTTGTTATCTTGCCTCACAAAAAGTGTAATATAGAGCAACAAAAAAATCATATGCACCCTAAACTAGTACCCAAAAAACTTCCACCCTATCCCGTAGTTTCTAAAATGGGGTCACTTTTTTGGAGTTTCTACTGTAGGGGTGCATCAGGGGGGCTTCAAATGGGACATGGTGTCCAAAAAAAACAGTCCAGCAAAATCTGCCTTCCAAAAACCGTATGGCATTCCTTTCCTTCTGCGCCCTGCCGTGTGCCCGTACAGCAGTTTACGACCACATATGGGGTGATTCTGTAAACTACAGAATCAGGGCCATAAATATTGACTTTTGTTTGGCTGTTAACCCTTGCTTTGTAAAAGTAAAAAAAATATTAAAATGGAAAAACTGCCAAAAAAGTGAAATTTTGAAATTATATCTCCATTTTCCATTAATTCTTGTGGAACACCTAAAGGGTTAAAGTTTGTAAAATCAGTTTTAAATACCTTGAGGGGTGTAGTTTGTAGAATGGGGTCACTTTTGTAGAGTTTCTACTCTAGGGGTGCATCAGGGGGGCTTCAAATGGGACATGGTGTCAAAAAAACCCGTCCAGCAAAATCTGCCTTAAAAAAACCTATACGGCATTCCTTTCCCTCTACGCCCTACTGTGTGCCCGTACAGTAGTTTACGACCACATATGGGGTGTTTCTGAAAAGTACAGAATCGGGGCAATAAATATAGCATTTTGTTTGGCTGTTAACCCTTGCTTTGTTACTGGAAAAAATTTAAAATTTGCCCCCGAAAAAAATAAAAAATAAAATAGAAATTCTGAAATTTTAACACCATTTGCCATTAACTCTCGTGGAACACCTAAAGGGTTAACGACGTTTGTAAAATCAGTTTTGAATACCTTGAGGGGTGTAGTTTCTAGAATGGGGTAATTTTTGGGTGGTTTCTATTATGTAAGCCTTGCAAAGTGACTTCAGACCTGAACTGGTCCCTAAAAATTGGGTTTTTGAAAATTTCTGAAAAATTTAAAGATTTGCTTCTAAACTTCTAAGCCTTGTAACATCCCCAAAAAATAAAATATAATTCCCAAAATGATCCAAACATGAAGTAGACATATGGAGAATGTAAAGTAATAACTTTTTTGGGAGGTATTACTATGTATTATAGAAGTAGAGAAATTGAAACTTGGAAATTTGCAATTTTTTTCAAATTTTGGGTAAATTTGGTATTTTTTTTATAAATAAAAATGATTTTTTTTTTTTACTTAATTTTACCAGTGTCATGAAGTACACTATGTGACAAAAAAAACAAAAACCAACTATCTCAGAATGGCCTGGATAAGTCAAAGCGTTTTATAAAGTTATCAGCACTTAAAGTGACACTGGTCAGATTTGCAAAAGTCCTTAAGGGGTTAAGGAAAAAAATGTTTTGCGTTGCTGCTTCCAAAGACCCATAACTTTTTTATTTTTCTTTCTATGGAGTTGTGTGAGGGCTTGATTTTTTCATTGGTATCATTTTGGAGTAAGGGTACTTTCCCACTTGTGTTGTTGGATTCCGGCCGGCAGTTCTGTCGCTGCCACTGCCTGCCGGATCCGGCAATCTGTATGCAAACAGATACCATTTGTATTCGGATGTGGATCTGTCTCACAAATGCATTGCAATATCAGATCTGTCTCTCTGGTTGTCATCCGGAAAAACGGATCCGGTATTTATCTTTTTCATATTTTTAAAGGTCTCTGTTTAGCTGAAACACTTGGGGCCAGATCTTGTATTAATGCATTTCAATGTAAAATAATTCCAGATCCGGCATTCCGGCGAGTGTTCCGGAATTTTGGACGGTGAAAATTTTAACGCAAGTGTGAAAGTACCCTAAATTACGCTTTTTGATCGCTTGTTATTAAATTTGCAATTCTATCATATTTTTTTTTTTTACGGCGTTCACCGTAGGGGATAATTTACAGGATATTTATGTAGTCCGGGTCGTTACGGACGCAGCAATACCAAACATATAGGGGGAGATTTTTTTTTTTTTTTCAATTTTCAAATGGAAAAAAGCTTATTTTTTTTTATATATTTTTTTTATTTAATAAATGTGTTTTTTCAACTTATAGTCCCCTTGTGGGACTATTAACAGACACTTTTCAGATTGATTTTAAAATGTGATGCATTATCCCTATATTTCATTGCATTTTAATGTCTGCTATACTGACACTGACCAGCAGGCTGCACCAGAGAGGCACAGCCTGCTGGAAACTACTCAAGGCAGGCTTGGGGGCTTCATAAGACCCCAGCCTGCCTTTACACACATCGGCACCGCACAATCGCATTTGCAGGGTGCCCATGGGAGAGAGAGGGAGTCCGCTCCCTATGTCAGTGCTTTACATGCAGCGATCGCCATTGCCTATGGCAAGTAAACCGTTAAACTGCACTCCTGTCAGTCCGGGCTGTTAGAGCAGGACCACGGCTCCCCGCTCCCCTGTGAAAAAGCAGCAGCCCAGCCTAAGGCCCCTTAGTGACCGCCGTAATAAGGCGTATGGGTGGTCACTAAAGGGTGAAAGAAGTAAAGAGCGGAAGTCATGTGGTCGGCAGATGTCAGCTGGATAAGGGGAACCCTTCATGATGTAATGGGGACATCTCCAATCAAAGAGCAGCAGCCGGTGATCAGATTCTCCTAACTGCCCTGAAGGCACCAAGGACAGAATCTGAAGTCACTTTCTCCATTCATGATTCCATACCTGTGGTGACATCTCCTGGAATGTCCTCCTCCACCTCACTCTTACACGGGGGATCGCCCATCATCCACTCTTCTTCATCCTCCACTTTAATATCAGTCAGATCTTCCCCCTGATTTGTCATCTGCAACAATTCAGTACAATACAGCAGTCAGGTGGGAAATCTAACAGATCCACAGAAGAGACCCCCACAATCTATGACCCCTCTATGACTGCATGACCCCCCTATATAGATGTGTATAGGGCTCAGCTCCATCTACCTGAGGATTCTCTGGGACCTTCCCCTCTGGACAGTCCTGGGAATACAGAGGACGAGGACATCTCTCTGGTGGATTTCTCCTCCTGGATCCATCTGTGGAGACACAAGCACACAGTGACTGAATACATGGCCTCCTGTAGATCTGTCTATAGATCAGACTCTTCTGTCAGCTCCTTCACTTCTAGGTTTAGTTATCAGGGGGGAAATACCAATATTCTGTTCCTCACCACCTGTGCTGAGATGCCCTAAGCATCTGAAAAGGAGCAATGGTAGAATAAACTGTATCTGAAGAATCACATTACATCATGTGGACGGCCAAGTGCATGTGCGTGCCACTTACCTGGGGGACAGACAGCACTATGGGAAGAAGACAGGAACAGGTCATTGCATCCGTCAAGGGAGACCTTCAAGGCTTTTTCACCCAATTGAATCCCCAGGTAAAAGCCACCACTGTCCTAGACACCCGCGTCTCTAATGTTGAGGAGACCCTTTCTCTAGAATGAACCCTGAACAAACATCTACTTCAAATTGATGATTAGGAAACGAGTTATTGTCGTAATAATATCAGATTGTGTGTAATCCCTGAAACTGCTTCTACTAATGAGCTGCGCTCTGCAGTGACTACAATTTTTAATACTGTTTTATCCAGACCAGCGGAAGTGGGAATTTACTTGGAGTTCATTGCGTCATGGACCCAAAATGCCCTGAAAATTCTACATCCCGAGATGTTCTTTGTAGAGTGCACATCCTCAGAGAAATGAAGTAGATTTTGGAACAGGCAGAGGCCAACCTCATTTGCAGGTGCTCAGATTCATTTATTGTCAGATGTTTTCAGATGCACCCTGGCAATGGGACATCTTCTTAAACCTCTACTACAGTCACCAAAGCTGGAGGAACATACCGATGGGGCCACCCATTCCATCTCATTATCCACAGAAATGGAACCTCTTTCGTCTTTCATTCCCCAGACCAAGCTGAGGATTTGGCGCACTTCTTGCAATTCTCTAGCCTCTCCCTGCCAAACTGGCTGGACTTTCCTTCTTCTCTATCCCAGGCTCCTCAACTTCCTCAATGGGATCGCTGCAAGCCTCAACAGAGACCTTCCTCTTCTGTACCTTCATCTACGGGAGAAACCCCCTTAGAATGGGATGTGGCTGAAGCTCCCATGGACTCCCAGGGCCTAGTTATGTGTAGGGCTAGTTTCAGCAGGTGCCACAGTGTACCTTTGCCTTGTCAGCCTACAGTTGTCGATAGAGTTAGTTTACCATTGGTCACCCATTCTGACTGAACACTTCGTAGTGGTGTGTCAGTGATCACTGAGTTACCAGGTTCTGTCTAGTTTTCTTAGATCCTGACTAGATACTCAAAATGTTTCGTTTCTTTATTTTATTTTTTTCTTACTCATTATTTCTTCTCCTTTGTACCTGTGACTCATAACAGCTTGTCCTCTCCCCCAGTAGACTGTGTGTCCCGGCTTGTTCACTCATGGACATCTCAGGATTCGCTTAGGGTACTTTCACACTTTCGTTTTTCTTTTCCGGCATAGAGTTCCGTCACAGGGGCTCTATACCGGAAAAGAACTGATCAGTTTTATCCCCATGCATTCTGAATGTAGAGTAATCTGTTCAGGAAGCATCAGGATGTCTTCAGTTCAGTCGTTTTGACCGATCAGGCAAAAGATAAAACTGCAGCATGCTACAGTTTTATCTCCGGCGAAAAAAACTGAAGACTTGCCTCAATGCCGTTTTTTCCCATAGGAATGTATTAGTGCCGGATCCAACATTCAGAATACCAGAATGCCGGATCCGTCCTTCCGTTCTGCACATGCGCAGACAAATAAAAAAAGGTGAAGAAATTAAATGCCGGATCCGTTTTGCCGGATGACACCGGAAAGACGGATCCGGCATTTCAATGCATTTTTTCGACTGATCAGGCATTTTTAAGACTGATCAGGATCCTGATCAGTCTTACAAATGCCATCAGTTTACATACATTTTGCCTGATCCGGCAGGCAGTTCCAGCGACGGAACTGCTTGCCGGATCTCTCTGCCGCAAGTGTGAAAGTAGCCTTAGTGGAATTTTCCATTGTGTGTTTATTTAGTTCTTTTCGTTCTTCTTTTTACCTGCTCTGGATTAGCCGGGTTGGGTACATAGCTTGATTAGCTTAACCTTGCTCCTTCCTCCTCGTCTAACATTCTCCCCCTTTTTCCTTCTGCTTCCAGGCTGTGACCATGTCTACCATATCCTTTGCATCCATTAACACCAATTGGCTTAATTCACCGGAAAAGAGGTCCTCCATCCTCCAGCTCCTTTGGAGCAAAAAGGTACGGATTGCCTTTGTGCAGGAAACACATTTCTGCCAGGGATCTATGCCTGTTTTTCATTTCCCTTGATACCCGGTTTCTTATTATAGCTGTTTTTTCCAAATCTAAATCTCGGGGTTAATATTCTTCTTTCTAGAAGTGTCTCCTGGGAACTGACCGTCACTCACACTGATAGTATTGGTAGATTTTTGTTTGTTAAGGGAATATTAACGGGACAATTATACGCCTTAGCCAACATTTACCTCCCCAACTCCAATGAATTTCCGCCCCTCGATAATATTTTAACTAAACTAGAGGATTTTGCAAAAGGAACGCTTCTGGTCGGAGGGGATTTTAATTTTGCCATCGAACCTTTAAAAAATAGACATCTCTAGAGGAGCCTCACACCTGACCTTCTCTTACCTTCATCATCTTAAACGTCTTTTTCACTCTGACCAGTTGGTGGATGTATGGAGCTCCGTTCATACTGATGGTCATGTTTATACCTTTTATTTCCCGGTTAGGCTCCATTCACACGTCCGCAACGTATTTTGCGGATCCACGGATCCGCAAAACACGGAAAGCGGCAATGTGCGTTCCACATTTTGCGGACCGCACATTGCCGGCACTAATAGAATATGCCTGTTCTTGTCCGCAATTGCAGACAAGAAAAGGACATGTTCTATTTTTTTGCGGAATGGAAGTGCGGACCCGGAAGTGCGGGTCCGCAATTCCGTGTCCAGGCAGCACGATGTGCTGCCCCATTATAATGAATGAATCTGCAATTACGTTCCACAAAATGCGGAACGAAATTGCGGATGTGTGAATGGAGCCTTAGAGATGTTTATTCTCGCATAGACTATTCCCCTTCTCTCCTCCTCACATACAAACTCAATTACCTTTTCAGTGTGCATAATGTACAGACGATTTCTTCAATAATGGGGTCAAAAACGAATGACCCACATAAGATTGCAGATGAATTATACAATCTATCCTCTTCATGCCCCCCTAACCCTCCTCTTAGTACAGCTATTCAAAACTATCTAACTGACTCAAGTCTTCCGACCAGACCAAAAAATACAATTACAGATTTAGATGGGGCCATATCGGGGAAAGATGTATCAGCTGTCCTGCAATCCATGCAAACTAGCACAGCGTTCCAGATCTTCTCCTGGGCCGAGATACACATAAGATCAATCTCCGCAGTCCATCTAACAGGGGAAGAAAATACTCTAGCGGATTTTTTAAGCAGGAAAACACTGAATCCAGGGGAGTGGAGTCTCCACAAGTCGATCATTCTAGAAATGTGCAGGAGATGGGGTCCTCCAAGCCTAGATCTCTTTGCTTCCAAGAAAAACAAGCAGACAAATCAATTTTTTCCCTCTCGTTCGAAGACAATCCGACAAGACTGGATGAATTTTCGGGTCCCTGGCATGTGGGACTTCTATACGCTTTCCCTCCAATCCAACTGATCCCAAGGGTCCTGAAGAAGGGTCTCATGCGATTTCCTGACGTCAAGGTAATTTTGGACTTTTTGAAAAAAGGTATTGATAAGGGGTTAAGAGTGAGTATCCTTAAAGTCCAGATAGCAGTGCTCAGTGCCTTCATAGAAGTCAGGTTAGCTGAGTTTGATTTAATCAAAAGGTTTTTTAAAGGGGCTTGTAGATTCTATCCTACTATCAGGTCTACGGTCCCTCCTTGGGATCTCAACTTAGTCCTCTCAGCTCTTATGGATCCTCCCTTTGAACCACTTGATGAAATCACTCTCAGGCTGTTATCCATAAAAACTGCCTTCCTAATAGCCATCACCTCGGCTAGAAGAATAGGAGAAATACAAGCATTGTCCTGTGGACCTCCTTGTCTTAATATTCTGGATGATAGAATAGAACTGAAACATGAGCCTCTTTCTTACCAAAGGTATTCTCAAGATTTCACTGCCAGCAAGAAATATCATTGCCCTCAGGCTAAATCGGCTGCCGAGAAGAAGTTTCACCACTGGGATGTCCGAAGATGTGTCCTGGCTTATGTGGAGACCACTGAAAATCTGAGGAAGTCCAATCGTCTTCTAGTCCAATACGCAGGGCAGAATAGGGGTCAGGGGGCCTCAAAAACTACCATCTCTCGCTGGATAAAAATGACAATTTCTATGGCCTATAAAGGAAAAGGACTCTCTCCACCTATGTCTACTTTATGGGCAGAAAGTGCCTCAGCATCATTGTCCGAGATCTGCCAGGCGGCAACCTGGTCCTTTCTTTAATCATTATGGACTTGATGTTTTAGCTAACAGGGACTTGTTCTTCGGACGAAAAGTCTTGTCTGCAGCAGTCCCTCTCTAGTCTTGTTCCTTTGTTAATCACGGTCACTGCACACACGTGTATACACTGCACATGACGGCTCTTACCCTGTGATATAAGAGGCTGGTGCTCCTCCATTACAGGTCACTGCACACACGTGTATACACTGCACATGACGGCTCTTACCTTGTGATATAAGAGGCTGGTGCTCCTCCATTACATGTCACTGCACACACGTGTATACACTGCACATGACGGCTCTTACCCTGTGATATAAGAGGCTGGTGCTCATCCATTACATGTCACTGCACACACGTGTATACACTGCACATGACGGCTCTTACCCTGTGATATCAGAGGCTGGTGCTCCTCCATTACATGTCACTGCACACACGTGTATACACTGCACATGGCGGCTCTTACCCTGTGATATAAGAGGCTGGTGCTCCTCCATTACATGTCACTGCACACACGTGTGTACACTGCACATGACGGCTCTTACCTTGTGATATAAGAGGCTGGTGCTCCTCCATCATGGCCTCCTTGTACAGGTCCTTGTGTCCTTCTATATACTCCCACTCCTCCATGGAGAAATAGACAGTGACGTCCTGACACCTTATAGGAACCTGACAACACAATGACACCGTCATCACCCAGACCCCTCCAGTGCTGTTACTGGAGAATTTCCCAGCATTCCCAGCAGTGTCACCTCTCCAGTCAGCAGCTCCATCATCTTGTGGGTGAGCTCTAGGATCTTCTGCTCATGTATCAGGGGGTGAGGGGGAGGCTCTGTGATGGGGGGAGGGGTCCTGCTCCGCCCTCTTGACTCCTGGAGATGGATGATGGGAGTCACACAGTCCCCCGATGTCTTCTTCACTATTGTGTACTCCTGTGGATGGAGAGAGACACTTAGGGAATAAACCCTTCAGGAGCCATGTGCTCTCCTCCAGCCCTTTCCTCTTGGTACAACGTGCCTACTTACCTTCTCATGGCTCCTACAACATGACTATTGGTCACTGGTCACATGACACATCACTCACCATATTGGGGCTGATCTTCAGGTTCTCCATCACTTGGAAGGTCTGGAGGCCGTTCTCCAGGACCCTGGACTCTTCCTATCACTTCCTATGATGGATTCTCCTTCCCGATGTCTGACTTGTTACAGAATACAATAAAGAGGAGAGAAATCTAGAAAAGTTTACCTCTCCGCTCAGCAGGGAGATGATCTCCAAGGTGAGGTCTAATATTCTTCTGCTGATCTCCTTCCTGTCCATCCTTGGTGGTCGTTCAGAAGAGGAGAGAACTGGAGGAGCTGGAGGCTTCTAGTACTGCAGGCACCTTTATGAGAAGAGGAGAGGAAATCATCCAGGGGACAAGACCAGATGTCACCTCCAGAACCGCACTTCCTGAGCCTGGAGGGGCCCCGCTTCTCAGAGCCCCCACCACATAGAGTCCAGGGGCCCCAACATGGAGATCTCTGGTGGCTCCACAGGAGATAAATGTCTGATAGATGCAGGTCCCACCTCTGGGCTGTGCTCAGCTGTGTCCACAAGTCCTAGAGAAGAGACTGGAGAGAGCTGAGCTCAGGCCGGGCCCCGCTCCATTCTCCTCCTGGATGCAGGGGCCCCTCAGTAGGACAGTCAGGGGCCAGCGAATGATGATAACTCCCAGTACCCCTGATTCCTTGTGTGTAATGGAGGAGAATCTCCAGAGGTGACATGTCTGAGCTCTCCACCACACTGTCTCCTCACAGCTCATCTTACCTGCAGGCTGGAGGAATGGCTGATACCAGAGA